>NW_027412528.1:2891995-2951970 GCF_025532065.1 Leptinotarsa decemlineata | reverse complement strand
TTGTTACAAGGAATGTTTTAAATCACATTTGACTCTTTGTAGTATCCGTTTTATCTTTCAATTTAGTATTCAAATTCATTATAGTTTTAATATTTTTTGGCATATTTTGATATTTTGTTCATTATGAAAAAGTTTTATGATATTTGAAGATAAATATCCAAAGATTAGGTAAAGATTTATAAGAAAAGTTGATAGGTGAACTATCATATGAATTTCTGTTGATTAGATCGGAATTTGTATTACTGTCAGTATTAAAAATTATTTTGTTGAGAAGTTTTATTTGATAAGAATTTTCGAATGTTTCTAAGAAGTCGCGAGATTTTTTTGCTTGAGGAAGGGGGTGTACTAATTTTTTCTATTCTTTTTTCAAACAGAGTGTTAAATTGATTTTTAACTGGTTTTTTCATGAAAATTAGTAGGTTTGACATAACAATCAGTGATCAAGGAATTATCAGTTTATGGATAACTCAATAGTGAATTATTATTTTTTATCATATATATTGACAACATCAAGAATTACATGAGTTGTGTCTTAAAGTTTTGCACAAATGACATCGTCAACATATTTCTTGAAAAGAAATTTCAAAACTCAGTTTAGGAAGTATGTTTTCAAAAAGATCGTCCATTACATAGTGAGCTATAATAGTTGAAATAGTAGCTCCCATTGGTGTACCAAGAATTTGTTTATAGTATTTATCTTCGAAAGAGAAATAACTTGGGTTGAAGGTGAAATCGATTATTACAATAATTTTTTATTGTTTATTGAACATTTTTTATTTATATCATTCCATCTTATGAAAATACTTTTCTCCACTAGATTCATAGGTATATTGCTAAAAGTGAAATCACATCAAGGTTGATCAGAATATAACCTGAAGGTAATGATTTTTCGTTTATAAAATTGTAAAAATCAAAGGAATCCTCAATATAGAATTCATTTTCATAATTATAAGCATCAGTGAGTATTCTAGTTGAATACCAAGCTCGCTGGTGTCACTTGAGTACTACAATGAACCATATTGCGAATTGCGATAATGAAATAGGTATTGATTTATTAAAGTTTCCAAAGAAACATTTTTGTTAATTTCATCTTTTAAACCTTTTTTGCAATGCTATTTTGAGAGATTTCACGAAATTTTCAGCAAATCCATTTGTAGATGGGTGATAGGGTGGAGATGTATTATGTTTAATTCCGTTCAAACATAGAAATTTAGAAAAATCTTCCGAACAAAATGGGAAACCATTATCGGTAGTAACCCTAGGTAGACCAAATCTACCAGAACACTCTCTGAATCTCTCAATAGTTGGACTAGAGTTAGTTGAGTTCAATATAAAAACCTCTGGCCACTCAGAATAAGTATCCACAATTATTAGAATCATTTTGCCATGAGATGATCCAAGAAAATCAGAATGAACTCTTTCATAAAAATATGACGACCGATTACAAGGTATTAACGCTGCTTTAGCTGGCTCTGCTCTAGATGAAGCGCAAATCCTACGATTTCTCACAAAAGTTTCTATATCTCCATCTAAAGAAGGCCACCAAAAATAAGCCCTGGCACTAGCCTTCATTTTGTAATACCTTGATGGGTCACATGCAACTGTTTCAATAAATGGTTACGTAATTTTGTTGGTATTACCAATCGATACCCCTACATAACTACACCATTATCAATTGATAACTCCTCTTTACGGCTATAAAAAGGTTTTATCAATTCATCAGGCTCATTAGGAAACCCATACCTAACATAATCATAAAGTCTTCCTACAACTAAGTCACGTCTAGTACATTTACATCAATAGCTGCTATTTGTTCCATACAATTTAACTAATCAAAATTTTCAGTTAAGAATTCATTTGTTTTCAATGGAAGACGGCTCAAACAATCTGCATGGACATTGTCTGTTCCTTTGATGTATCGAAAAGTGTAGTCAAAACCTGACAAAAACAATGACCAACGTTGCAATTTTCTTGCAGGCATCTTAGGTAAACTTCTGAACTCTGCAAAGAGGGCTTTTAATGGCTTGTGATCTGATGCAATTTCAAACCTTTTTCTTACAAGATATTGATAAAACTTTTGGACAGCCCAATATACACTCAAAGCCTGCTTTTGCGATATTGCATAATTTTTTTCAGCTTTCGACAAGTCCGAGAGACAAAACAGATTGGCCGTTCACTACCATCAGGCATGAAATGTAACAGTGCATCACCAATGCTCTATTGGCTGGCATCACACCTAATCACATTGGTTTTGTTGGGTCAAAATGCACAAGAACTTTATCTGAAGCTATTTCCAATTTTGAAAAGACTCTTCACACTCATCATTCCAACTAAATTTTGAGTCTTTCGCAAGTAAATTGTAGAATGGTTTTAACTTTACAGCTAAGTCCTTGATGAATTTAGAATAATAATTTATCATTCCCAAGAATGCTCTAAGTTTGGTTATATCCTTTGGACGTGGTAACTTGGCAATAGCCTCAACTTTTTTTTTGATCTCTTTCTAACCCTGCTGCAGAAATTTTATGTCCCAAGTAATAAATACATTTTCCGAAAAATTGACATTTTTTTAAATTTAATCGAAATCCATCTCTGTCCAAACTTATGAGAACCTCAATTAAGTTTGATAAATGCTCTACATTATCTTTGCCTGTGACAACAATATCATCTAAATAACAAACGGTCCCTTCACAACCCTGAAGAACCTTTTCGACAATACTCTGAAAAATATAACAAGCGGGTTTTGTTCCATAAGGAAGCCTTAATACTTTGAATAATCCATATGGAGTACTCCATGCCAAAAGTTCAGCTGTTTCCTCATCGAGAACTAACTGGTTAGAAGCATTCGAAAAATCTAGTTTTGAGAATCTTTGACCCCCTTGTAAGGCAGCACAAATAACTTTGATACGAGGCAGAGGATGATTAAAATCCTTCAAATATTTATTAAACGTAATTTTATAGTTAGCACAGATACGAATATCCTTTTCATTTGGTTTTATAACAGGCACTAACGGTATCCCCATAGCAGTTTTGGGCACCTTTTCAATAACCCCATCTGACTCTAATTTTTTAAATTCCTTCTCCACCTTATCCCTAAAATCAAAAGGAATTGGATGTGGTTTCTTATAAATAGGCATTGTACCCTCTATTAGTGCCAGTTTTACTACCTCTTCTTTATAAGTTCCTATTTCATTTCTAAAAAGATCTGAGTATGTTTTTAACAATGCATCGTAATGTATCACGATGTTCAGAATGAATATTAAAATTCTTTCTTGAGATCGTACTCCGAGATAACTTTTTCCCTTCAAAGAAAACATAAGTACCTCTCAAAGTTAAATTATACCTTGACCATATATCTCTCCCCAACAGTGGCTTAGCAGCTCCTTTTACCGCAACGAAAGGAAACTTATGCTTAACTCCACTGATTGATACCACTGCTGTGATTTTACCTACAGGATATAGTACTGGCCCATCATAGTACCTTAATATTATTTTTTTTGGCTCTAATTCAACTGGTGAGAAGTGTTTTTCATATATTATGTGAGGCAAACATGACAACCCAGCCCCAGTGTCTACTTCCATTTCAATAGGAATGTTATTAATTAAGATATTTATATACACTGGGTTGACATACTCATCTCTTAAATCAATATTAAATGAACTAATATTAAACTGATATTATCAACAAAAGTGTCAATATTTTCCATCTCAGTATAATGGTTTCTATCTACTCGAACTTTACAGGCTGATGAAATATGCCCCTTATTTTTGTTTTACAAGGTTTTTGGGAGAAGGTTAATTAACTACTTCAAGTCTAGATAGTAACTCTTTATTTCCGGCAGTCCACCTCTTGACGTGTGTCAGTCACAGAACAATTTTACAGGTCACTAACATCCCCCTTATTTTGGATGTCCTTTTTCCAGAATTATTAAACATATATATGTATATACACAGCTATTCAAATTCGTTTCTGTACATGGGGATCTCGTAAACGATAAGAGATAGAGTGTCGGTTACATTGTGACCTATTCAATGATGTAAAGAACAAGAATATAGCTCTTTTGGTTCTAGAGATATACAGAAAAAAACAAAAAATCCCAAATTATTTTTTTGCTTATATCTTCTTTATTCGCAGACGTATTGAAAATCTGTTCACATTTTGCTATTGACACTTGATGTGGGTTCTCAGAATACATTCATGAATCTTTTATACAGGGTGTCATCTGACTTGGGCCACCCCCCATCTTTGAATTTTTAAATACTGACCTGTATTTTTTGTTGTAGTTTTTGGATCGTAGACGTTCACTTTATACTGAGAAATTAAATTAAATTTTATACTTCGGGATGTTTCGGTAATATTCAATTATAATTGTGTGAATTATTCCCTTTTAAATTACGGCCCTGGAAATTGGTTGACTGAGTTGAATAAAAACATAATAGCAACTGTCACGTCTCCCTACAACTCTACGATACATAGAGTTTTTCGATAGTTTTTTTTTCATTTTTAGGTACCTATTCATATTTTTTCCGTTGCTCTGAGCGTTTTCTACAATGAACTTCGAATAAGAAAACCTTTTATGATTATTTGAAACATATCTACAAAAAAATATATTATGTGTGTTTTAATAAGCAGAAAAAGAAATGATACCTATAATAACATCCGAAACGATCACTATAATTGTAATGAAAATTGAAATGAAGTAATTTATATAGGTATCCAAAAAAATTATTGGCGCAATAAATGTTCGAATTGGAGTCCTTCCATTTCGAGACATTTTTAAACTTGGTTTTTCATATTATTTATTGCCCTCTCTGCCAGAGTAAATCCTATTTTTCAATGTCCCCCATAGAAAATAGTCTGAAATAGTAAGATCTGGTGATCTTGCAGACCATCTTATTGTCCCATTATTTGTCTCGAAATGGAAGGACTCCAATTCGAACATTTATTGCACAATTAATTTTTTTGTGTATATAAATTACTTACTTCATTTCAATTTGCATTATAGTTATAGTGTTCTTTTTGGATGTTATTATTGCTAGCATTTTTTTTCCTGCTCTTCAAAACACATATAATATATTTTTGTGGTAGATATGTTTCAGATAATCATAAAAAGTTGCTATTTTGTTTTTATTCAACTCAGCCAACCAATTTCCAGGGCCGTAATTTAAAAGGGAATAATTCACACAATTATAATCGAATTTTACCGAAAAATTCCGAAATATAAAATAAAAGCAAAAGTTTTTGAGACCAATATTAATTACTCATTGCCTAATCCCAGAACACCTCAATAACACTTCCTTTTTGTAGTATATGTACTTCTTACTTAAAGTTTGTCATTCAATACCTAATTTCTCTAATCACTATGTGTGACATAATCTCTATATTTACAGGGTTGTTTAATTACACGACCCGTTCTTGTTCTCATGCAAGGTGAACTAGTTTCCTCTCATTTCTCACTGGTGAGTGATTCGTTTGGTATGCTAATAAAAGAACTGCTACTAGCGTCACTACCTATACTATAACATAAGTACCTATAACATCGAGATTATCAGTCAAATCAGATAGCTCATCATTCCCTGAACTATTTTCCACTACTTTCAGAAAAACTCTTTGTTGTATATTTCCATCTTTTAACATTTCTGACCAATTTTGATTATATTTATTTTTTGATGTGTGAGAACTCCTCTCTATCTGTTTTAATAAATTTACGATTTCGTCTAACTGTGCAATTGTTTTCTAACTTTATTATATATGATTTAATACCAGCTTATTTCACAATTTTACCATTTTGCCTCGGTTGTCTAGGTTTTACTTGAACTTTTACTAAAGTGTTATTTTTTAAAGGTGTCAGTATTTTGACCCTTTGTTTATCATATTTTTTCATGATATTTTGAGTTTTTTTCTATGAAAGAATCATACTTATTTTTGTTGAAAACTTTTGATTTAATTTTTTCTACCTCTGGCATTAGAGTTCTCAAGTTTTTTAAGCATTTGCAGGTGAGTTCTCACTATTTAGTGGTGTATTTCTATAATAAAGTAGTACTAAATAGGGGTATTTTTTATCAAAAAGACTCTTTTTAGAAAATGTTTTACTGTTTGTATTGTTCTTTTTACTTGTCCATTTGACTGTGGATATACAGGGTGTCCTGGACTTCCTCTTTTCCTCTCGGGAATGTATAGATGGGGTCAAAATATCACCAGTACTTCATATAACTTTTTTTCCTAAAATCCTTCGTTACCAAGTAACGGGCCCTCGAAGTTACAAAATGAAAAATGTTTTTCTTTGATAACTTTTCAAGTGAATATTCAAAATCATCCAAATTTTGGTAATTGACTAAACAAATGAATTCCTTTGATGAGCTTTCATGCAGGAGTCAGTTGTTTTGCTACAAAGTCAGGAACGGACTACCCCCGATGGTCCACACCCCAAAACTTTGAAATGACAGATATTTTTCAATATTTTTCAACAAATTAAGGTTACTTGGACAATTTTATGAATAAAAGTACTCGTGTGGAAAGTCGATCGGAGCAACGAGTCTTGATAAAAATGTAGTTTCACTCGACGACATCAAACCCGCTCGTCCACCATTATTTGAAATGAATAATTATCAAAGCAGAAATAATAATGATAACGTTAATTCAACAACATTTATCCTGAGATGTCTACCATTATTCGAAAATATTAGTTTTTAAGGAAATGGAAATGATAGGTAAAATGTTCATAACGAATTTTTATAATGCAAACACGTTTAACTAACGAAACTCAAGAGCCTCAAGAGCAAACAGAAATGAAAAATCCGCTACAGAAACTGCTCGATATGACCACCTTCTCTCTCTATACATTTTCTTAGTCTGCGAAGACACCCTCTCTGTACTTGAAATAGCATTCCAGGGTCGTTTCGTATGGCTTCACAATGTAATGTTATTCTATTCAACAATGCATCTCTTGTGTGAATAGGTGTAGCGTAAACAAGGCTTTTTAGATGCCCCCACAGAAAGAAATCCAATGGATTTAAATCCGGAGACCGCGATGGCCATGAATATGGCCCACCTCTACCAATCCATCTATTGTGGAAAATATGGTTCAGATGGTCACGCACAATCAAACTAAAATGAGGAGGAGCGCCATCATGCATAAACCACATATCTCTTCGGGTTTGCAATAGAACATGTTCCAAAAGTCCATTCAAATCGTTCTGAATGAACTCCAAATAACGTTCTCCATTCAATCGGTCCTGTAGAACGAATGGTCCTATAAGATGGTTTCCTATGATACCAGCCCAAACATTCACGTTGAATTTCCGTTGGTGTTTGGTTTGCAATATCCATGGGGATTTTCTTCGGCCCATATATGGAGATTATGAGAGTTGATAACTCCATCTCTACTGAAACCTGCTTCATCAGTGAATAAAACTCGATTAATAAAAGTCATATCCTCTCTTTGCCTATCCATGAACCAATTGGCATATTCCAGTCGTGCTGAAAAATCTTGAGGTGTCATGGCATGTACCTTCTGGATGTGAAATGGGTGGAGCAGTTGTTCCCTAATTATTCTATGAATAGTGGACTTGGATGTATGGAACTGTTCTGATAGATTTCTGATGCTCATTGAAGGATCATCAGCGACGGCTTCCAAAATATTTTCCTCCAATACAACGGTACGTACAGTCCTAGGAGCGCCCTCACCACCTCGTTTTGGCAAAACTGTACCTACAATAATATCGAAATAAAACAACGTGCTCAAATTAATTATCAATTATTACATACCTGTGTCCCTCAAGCTGCGATCGACACGCTCGAATGTTTCTCTTGACGGTACCGTTCGATTGGGAAAATGCTCGGAATACAGACGACGAGCTTCTGCAGCATTACAAAATGCTCGTCCATAAAATACATGCATATCTGCATATTCATTGAATGTAAACTGTTCGGCCATATCAAAAAAATTCAAAATATCCTATAGAATATTGACAATACAATGATAGTCATATGACAACGCACCACTCAACAAAACAAAATCGCATTCCAGTTTCTCATTTTTTATCAAAACTTTCTAAAAGGTTTTTTTGTCAACATCTGTGAAAGAAATGGAACATAATTATTCCCTGGATATTTTTCACCTGATCATGTGCAGCCGTTTTTGTAGTTCATTCGTTTGCTTTTTATTAGTATAGTAAATATTTTTCCGATGTGCGTTTTTTCAGCTAAATTTAGATTCGTGTTAAAGAATTTCTCCCATAAAATTATAATTATCAGTGAAACTCCTCAACAGTTTAGCTGTGAAGAAGAATTTGAAACATTCGAATGTTGAGTTTCATGAGATTCAGATAACTGATCAACACGAAACGTGATTATTCCACACGTATTATGTACATACAAAATATGGAATGAATTCGATATTTCATAGTAGAGTAGCTTGTTAGTTTAAAAACACCACGAATCTACAGAACTTGATATTTCTTTTGAAAAAATATCTGCTATCACAATTGTGACTTAAACTTCCATATAGGTACTGTACTTTTTGTTTACGACTTCATTTTAGCATACTTTGTATTATTCCTGTTATAAATGTTGTTGAATTAACGTTATCATTATTATTTCTGCTTTGATAATTATTCATTTCAAATAATGGTGGACGAGCGGGTTTGATGTCGTCGAGTAGAACTACATTTTTATCAAGACTCGTTGCTCCGATCGACTTTCCACACGAGTACTTTTATTCATAAAATTGTCCAAGTAACCTTATTTTGTTGAAAAATATTGAAAAATATCTGTCATTTCAAAGTTTTGGGGTGTGGACCATCGGGGGTAGTCCGTTCCTGACTTTGTAGCAAAACAACTGACTCCTGCATGAAAGCTCATCGACGGAATTCATTTGTTTAGTCAATTACCAAAATTTGGATGATTTTGAATATTCACTTGAAAAGTTATCAAAGAAAAACATTTTTCATTTTGTAACTTCGAGGGCCCGTAACTTGGTTACGAAGACTTTTAGGAAAAAAAGTTATATGAAGTACTGGTGATATTTTGACCCCATCTATACATTCCCGAGAGGAAAAGAGGAAGTCCAGGGACACCCTGTAGAGGAGATGTTATGTATTGAAACTGAAGCCTACTGAACACAAAAATTGTGGAGCATTGTCTGAAATTAGTACCTTTTGGATACCAAATCGGGAAAACATAGCTTTCAATTAATGTATTACATTTTCAGCTGTTAAATCATTACTCAAATTGGCTATTTCTACAAACTTTGAGTAACAATCAACTACCAAAATATAGGACTCTGTCTGAAAATGAAAAATATCTGCTCCTAACTTAACCCAGGGCGATTAGGGAACTTCGTGAGGCGTTAATGGTTCAAGACCTTGAGTTCTTTTGAAAGATTGTCATACACTACATGCTGATACCATATCTTCTAATTGTTTTCTCATAGCTGGCCAGTAAGACGACAAGTTAGCTTTTTCTAAACACTTTTTATGGACTATAATGCAATTTTCTAGGATTTGTTCTCTTAGAGCTTTGGGTACCTACTACATCGAAGATAATTCAGACCTGTATTTATAATAGAATTTGATATTTTCTGGCCAATGTTTTATGTTTAGGCATTGCGGGCTTCCTAAAATATTTTTTAGATTAGTTAGTTCTGGATCGTCTCCAGTCATTCTTTGAATTTCCTTTTTCTTATTTTCAGATATATTTAGAGTAAGTTCTAAACTGCATATTTCTGCCTCTATCTCAAAATCCTGATTTTCATTGAAATTTACATCTGATCTGAAGGCTCTACTCAACGTATCCGCTATAATTTTTTTCCTGGTTTATATATGAGATCAAAGTCATATTTTTTTAGCTGAAGCAACATTCGTTGTAATCTCGGAGGACAGAGATGTAAAGGGTTTCTAATTATCGCTATCAAAGGTTTATGATCCGTTTCAACTATACATTTTTTCCCATAGACAAATTGAGAAAATCTTGTAATCCCAAACCAACATGCCAATAACTCTTTCTCTATTTGGGAATATCTCCTCTGAGTTTCTGTTAGAGCTCTTGATGCATGAGCACAAGGCCTTTCTTTTTGCAATAAAATGGCTGCCATCCCATATTGGGTGCATCTACGGAAATAGTTGTTAACTCATTAGTATCAAAAAAATTCAAACAAGGTTTTTCAGACGACACTTTCTTCAAATCAGTGAATGTTTTTTCATGGTTATCATTCCATTCAAAAACTGTTTCCTTTTTCAGAAAAGCTCTCAAATTTGCAGTTTTATCTGACAAGTTATTGACAAATTTGCCTATATATGTGACCATACCTAAAAATATTTGAACATCTTTTACATTTTTTGGTGTTCGCATATCTATTATAGTCTGTATTTTGGACTATACTTTTCTCACTTATCTTATGTCCTAAATATTTAATTTCTCTAACTAGGAACCTGCATTTTGCTTTATTAAACTTTATATTATGATCCCTAGCTATTTTTAATACGTTATCTAATATTCTATCATGCTCATCGATTGTCTTGACAAAAATTATAATGTCATCTATATAGACATCATATCCTTCTATATTTCCAAATATGTTGAACATTTGTTCCTGAAATACTTCAGGAGAGCACGAAAGACCATATGGGAGCCTAGTAAATGAATACCTCGCAAAAGGTGTAGCAAAAGTACACAATTTTGCAGTATCAGAATCTCATTTAATCTGTTATGGCTGCCAGTTAGCCATTTTTGCAGTTATTTTCTCCAAAGTAGGGATTTGAAAAATTTGTCTTCTAATGTATTTATTTAAGTCTGTTGGGTCCAAACAAATTCCTAAAGTTCCATCTGCCTTTTTCACTATTACCATGGGATTCACCCATTCCGCACTACCCAATACTTTTTTAATTATATTGTTTTTTTCTAGTTTATCACGAGTTGATTTCAATTTTTGTTTCAATTTAAATGGAATTTTTCTTGGTGGATATACTGTTGGTTTAGCTGTACTATCTTTTAGACATCCTATAACATTGAAAGTATCTTTATATTTTTTTCAAAAGTGCATCTAGGTTTTCGTTATGAACTGAATTTTCTATTGTTTCTAATCTTTTTACAAGTTCTAATTCAAGACACCCCCTGAGTTCTAATATTGGAAAATTTTCTATTTCCACAACATAAAACATAATTTTTGGCTTTCAACTACTCCATCTTGATATAAGATGTATCAAGATGGAGTAGTAGAAAGCCAAAAACTTTCTTTTCCTAAAAAATTAATCACTCCTGAAAATATAACTCCTTCAATTCATAAAACATAAGTTCTGCTTGTTTATTTTGCTTTTTGCATTTTAGATAACATTGTTTTATCACTGGCAAGCTATGATCTGTATATGAACTCAACCTAACATTTGTATTTTGCATTTTAGTCAAATCATAGTTAATTTTGCTCAACAAACTCACTGGTATTACATTTGCCAATGCTCCAGTATCCATTTTGAACATTATGGCATTACTTTCATTAACCTCAAAGTCCACCATCCAAGACTCTCCACTCACTGCCCCAATCTCCTTAGGTTGGTTATTGGTTGACTCGATACTACCACATTTGTTACACTTCTGTCCAAAGGCTGAGCATTTTCCATAACCATGTAATCGACCACATTTCTGGCAATTACTTTGCTCCTTGCTCTGTCGTATATGGTTCTTCTTGAATGTCTCTGACTTTGACTGTTGATACTTCCTTGATTGACTAGAACACAGGACATATATTTCAGAACTACCTTCAGCAAACCCATTCGTTATTTGTCTATTATAATCTCTGGTATTTTCTGCGTTGACACACATATTGATCGCCTCCTCCACAGTTTTAGTGTCTTCTTGTAGCAGTCTCTCACGAAGTCGCTAAGATTTCAATCCGTATACCAACATATCCTTGGCTAACGCTTCTCTCAACATGCCAAATTCACATGAAAGAGAGAGATTTTTGAGCTCTGTTACAAACTGTTCTATGGTTTGTCCGTCTTTTTGTTTGAATTTCAAAAACTTGTAGCGTTCAAACGTTAAATTCTTCTTGGGGTTGAAATGTTCGTCAAACTTTTCCAGAAGACTGTCCACAGTTTCATTTTCTTCTCTCTCAGTCTTGAATGTATTATATATTCTGATTCCTTCGTCTCCAATCAACGTTAAAAGTTGTGCAAATTTTGTACTTTCGTCCTTTTTACTTATTTCTGTTACCTTTAAGTACATTTCGAACTTTTGTTTCCAGAATTTCCATTTTTCTGAAAAGTTTTCTGTCATGCACATTGGTGGGATACCTTGGAAATCCATAATCATCGGCTGTATTTTCTAACTTTTTCTTATTCAATTATTAAGCACTTTCTAATAATCACTTTCTGTGTAGTATTTTCCACAAATTAGAGAAAAATTATTGATCTCTTGTTCAATTTTTTTCTTTTAGGGAACTTAGTTCAAAGTTCACGACTACGCCATGTTTTATAAGGTTTTTGGGAGAAGGTTAATTAAAACTACTCTACTACTTCAAGTCTAGATCCGAGAATCCATTTTTGTGTCCCTTTTTCGTAGACGCATGCGTCGACTTGGTTGTCTCCACGTCATTCTCGGGCTTAGTTGTCTCCAACTAAGCATTGAGCAAACATAATGAGGTAGGTAGTTAGTTACAAAAGGTACTTACCTAGCTCTGTATACATTAAAATTATGCTATTTAAGCAAGAGTTTTCAGGAGATTTAGTTTTAAAGAATCCATCGTGAAATAAACAGTAGCTGTGTGTTTTTGAATCGACACTAGTGACAATCTTCGAGTGAAATTCTATGAGTTAAAGTAATATCAACATAAAACTAGATTTTGTGTGTATTTATAAGAAGTGAAAATCGAAATGCCTGGTTACTATTGTGTTTTCCGCGGTTGTTCAGCTAGAACCGGTGAAGGAAAGAGTATTTTCAGATTTCCCCAAGACTGTGAAAGGTAAATATTTTTATACATCTTGGGAAATATGTTTGGGAAATGTATATCTAAACTGATAGTAATGAGAAATAAATCAATTTGCTATATTTTAAAAGTAAATTACTGACTATTTTCAAAGTTCGAAATATGTGACGATGAATGGGAATCTTGAATATACTTTCAATCAAATAATTAAAATTAAATAGATATGGTTATAAAAGAAAAATAAAAAAGAACAACTTCAAAACTGATATATTATTTCTTCCTACAGGGCAAAAGTTTGGTTGGAAGCTTGCAGTAGGCAAGATTTACTACCAAAAATCGATTCACTTCACAAAAACTACAGAATTTGTGAGCATCATTTAGAAAGTAGGTACATATCAAAGGGAACTGTGAAAAATACATTACTACCTGAAGCAGTACCGACAATATTTCCACCCATTTTAAAAACCGGAAAAGACCAATCTCAAGTACCTCTTAGAAAAGTGATCATTCTGCCAGGTATGTAACGTAGGTACTTAGATTTATTATGGAAATTGAGACTTAATCCTTTTTTCAGATATCACAATTGTTCCACCCTCAAAGTGTTCTTTTGTGAAAAACGCAAATGATGAAATGCCTTCATTCTCCTTGATCATAGATGGTAAGTTTATTTTTAATTTTAGTAAGTGGTTACACCATTTGAATTTTATATTTTTAGATATTATGTAAATTACACCTTGTAATAAGCACTCTCTTATTCAGGTTTCTTTTCTGACCAAAAATTCGATTTTTCTGAGTAGATAAGCAGATCTATTTTTTTTGTTTAAGGTCGAAGTACTTCTCGAGAAGTTGGTTTGCAGAATGTTTCAACCTGCAGTGTAAATGTGGAATGCGAAGAAATAATTTAACCACCTCTACTTTCGCCATCTACTTTCACTCAAACTGAGTTGAAATTAAGCAGCAATACTCGACGAAAACGAAGATAGCGAAGTAAATTGAAAATTTTACGAAGGAAGAAAATCGAAAAGGGATCTAAGGCGACAACCGGTTTATCAGTGAATACGTTTTTAAAAGGGTGTGCTGCGTTTCTTGAGCATCCTTTATCGGAAGTGATAAAATCGCATGTTGTACAAAAGAACAAGAAAACTATATCTCGCAGATATTCTTCAGAAGTGAAGCAGTTTGCTTTGATCAACTACTTTTCAAGTTCTAGGAATTATAGACATCTTAGCAAGTTATTGACTCTTCCAACAAAACGATGTTTGCAAAGGATGACCCAAAAAATATCATGTAGGCCGGGCTTGGAAAATTCATCAATATTCAAGGCACTTGAAATTAAAATTAAAACAATGCTCGAACAGGCCAAGCGATGTGTGATATCTGTGATATGACTTTAAAATCCAATCTTTTTTTTGATACAGGATGTGATGAAATTTTTGGTTTCGAAGATATTGGAGAGGCAAATAAGAGGAATTCCATATGTAGAAATGTTCTCGTTATTATGGCTAGAGGACTTTATTCTCCCTGGAAACTACCGATTGCTTTTTTTTTCATCGAATCACAGCTACCAGCAAAAAATCTACGTGATAATTTGGATAAGTGCATTTCTAAATTATCCAATATAGGTCTGCATGTTGATGGCATCGTGTGTGACATGGGCTTCAACTTTTATGAATTGTCAAAGTTATTAGGGGTCACTTTAGAAAAATCTGAATTTGAGCTCGGTGGTAAAAAACTTGTTTATATTTTTGATCCAAGTCAAAAGATAAAAGCCACCAGAAAACATTCATTTCATTTTGAAGGCAAAAGTACATCTTGGTCTTTTGTGCGCTCTTTTTATGAGCAAGACAGGGCAATTTTATAGATTTGCACCAAATCTTACCAAATCACATATCACTCCAAACAATTTTGAAAAAATGAAAGTGAGTCTAGCAACACAAGTTCTAAGCCGTACAGTTGCCAGTGGCATGAATGCATTCGTGGCAATGAACTTACTTCCTGCTTTCTTTTGGTACAATTCAAGTAATAGAGACATTCAATAACCTTTTTGATTTGTTGAATTCGTGTTCTTTACAACATCCCTATAAATACAAAAACGTTTTTGAAGCTTCGAAATTCCAATTTGATTTTTTTGAAGAGGCTCTAACGTTTTTGAAAAATCTTGAAATTTTCAATACAGAGGACAAAAATGTCACAAATCGAGTCAAATTTAGAAAATGCTGGATTATTTCCATGAATAGTGTAATTAAAATATGGGATAAGCTATCCAAATTAAATTATAAATATTTAAAAATGAGACGACTCAATTCAGATCGTCTTGAAAATTTTTTTGGTGCTGTAAGACAACAATGCGGAAATAATGTAAATTCTACCCCCATACAATGTCAAAGGGCATTCCGGAAGTTGTTTTGCCAAAATTATTTTCATTCCAATCATATGAATTGTAAGAATGATTTAGATGATTTATTAATCAGTATACAATCCACAAACGTAAATGATATATTTATATCAGATGAGAATCACTTTTCTCCAGCCCTTGCCCTTCCGGATTATTATTATAAAAATGAAGATGTAGGTACTCAGAATTCATTCAGTTACGTTTGTGGATACATTTTAAAAAAAGCTCTTCAAGTTCATACATGTTATGTGTGCCACTCTTTCAGCACGAAGTGCAGGACTTTGGATGTAAATCGTCTGTTAAGCTATTTTAAAGCTTATACTACGGAAAAAAACATGTTTGGAAATTTGCGCTCACCACCAGATGAATTCATCAATTTTATATATCAGTTGGAATGTTTATTTAACAATCGATTTACAGAAATTTCTACTGAGCGAGCAGTTTCGAATATATTATTCAACCTAATGAAGGATGTAGATTTTCTTCATCCCTTGTGAAAATTTTCCAAAAATATACCTAAATAATCTATTCATAAGAATGAAATTTTTTTATAGTATCAAATATACTAATAGATATCGATAATACCAAAGGAAACTTAAGATTCTGTCACATTTTTAAATCAAGAGGTTTTGATAAAATATCTTGTTTCATTATTTTTCCATTTGGAACCTTACTTAATTAGAACCCTCAGATAGATTGTATTGATGTTGTTAATGAAAGTTTAAGTTAAGATTACATAAAATAACAAAAGTCACTTCTATTCATTTCATCCTTGGTGGACTTATTCATTTCAGAGGATATAAAATGATTATATAATAATATAAGCATTATTCTATTATCGTAACTTTATTTTAATTTTCCATCTAATGAATTGGATTTACAAAATAAAGTAATTTATTTCTTAAAAGCCAATTCATCATTAATAATAATAAATTGGCCACATAGTTGAATATTCTCTATTATTACTGCGAAAGTTGTTCAATTAGCAATATAAAAATTGAATGAAGTAAGATGCCCTTCACACTATAATTTTATATTTCACAGTGAGCCCACGTACTATACTAGAACGTAAGAGTATGTATTTTTATTAGTGTATATCACTGAGAGGTTATTTTTCTCAGTGAACCAGGTTGTCTATCACTCAAAATATTCGGTTCGGAGTTGGGACACCGAACATCAACGGATCCGACGTTAATGTCGCTTCTCTGTGGTAGGTATTCTCGATCTAGATATTTCCGGCAGTCCACCTCTTGACGTGTGTCAGTCACAGAACAATTCTACAGGTCACTAACATCCCCCTTATTTTGGATGTCCTTTTTCCAGAATTATTAAACATATTTATGTATATACACAGCTATTCAAAACAGTTTTTACATTCGTTACATGTATACTTCCTAAATTTGCATTTTTTAAAATCGTGATTTGGTTTAACACATTAATAACACAAGATCTCCTTACTGGTACTAACCTCGAAGTTTTTCTATCATCTTCTACCTTATTGGCTTCCAAAAACTGGTCGAGCCTTTCCGAAAAAATTTCCCAGTCGTCACCTACATCAAAATTATTGATGTTGGATACATTTCCAGTGTATACCACTGTAACATCCGGAACAGTACTCATTTTCGTTGTATTGGAGAAATGTGGTTACCCAACCTCAACGAGATAAACCTCCGTCCGAAAAAAAAAAAAAATATTGCTGCAGTTCCTTCTTGACAACCAATTTATCTCGTCGCCAAATAATTGTTGTATCTCAAGCGAGATGCCAATTAAAACTTTTGAATAAATCACACAGCAAAATTTCAACATGAACACTTTATTTCTTTACTAGACTTCGACCTTTTACAAGAATGACGAATAACATTTTTGCACCAACATAATCAATTTTGCCAACCTTAGCCTAAGAAATATTCAATATGCTACAGTAAGCAAGTTAAATTAAATGATTTGTTTTTCAAATTCAATGTCAAGCTCAATGAATATACATGAATGATATCTCTTTTTTCGATTTGAATTGTATAAAAGGCACGATGCAAAGTAAACAAGAAATTGTCAAAAAAATCTCAGATCTCATTTCAGAAATAAACAAAGAAAAAATTTGACCCCTCCATGGAGACACTAAAAAAAGTTTAGATGATGAAAGAAAACTAGAGTTCCTATGATGAATCTGGTCCAAAAAGATCATTTGAAAAACATAACAATTGAAATCATTTCTCTATTAATTTAGTCTTACTCAACATTCAGTCCCATCGGAACAAAATAGATGAACTTTATATATTTTTAAGTGACTTGCTTACGGAACATTGGTGTAATAAGCACGAACCAATAAGCATTCCTGACTATACTGTAATATTGATTAGGAATTCGGCTCTTGGTGAATTGACTTTCGTACAAGTTAATAAGTTCCACAACTTGTCCGAAGACAAATCGTTTGAGTTTTCCTGCTAAAGCAAAAAAAAATTAATATGTACATTTTATGCATTTACCGTTCACCTTCTGCTGATGTAGATATATTTTTTAATAACCTAACCTATTTATTATTTGAATTATCTGTCAACTCATCTATATTATTGACTGGTGATTTTAACATAAATTATAACAATGAGAAATCGACATATACAGACTCACTCAAAAATTTATTTTCAACTTTTGACTCGAATATGTACGTTGATTCCAGACACTCGTGTTTCCCAATTCTCTCTAGCTCTTGTATTGACTATGTTTGTAGCAATTTTGATGTACAGAACGTATCATGCTCAGTGATACCATCAGGTTTATCAGATTATCAAGCAATTATGTATGTATGTATGTATGTCTTGACTCATTAATTACACAAGGCAAACTTAAGTTTGGGAGACTTTACAATAGAACTAATTACAATAGGTGTTATCAGAATTGTCTAAAGATTAAGTAGTCCAGTTAATTTATCGAATAACCTCAGAATGAGAGGTAATAAGCTAAATATTTGTATACACGTTTATTATGGCGTTCTAAAAGCTGTCTCAAAAGTCTTATATAATCTCATGTCTGTATCGGAAGTTATACGAGGTCAAAGGTAAAAAAAAACAGTTTTTCGTGGTTATCTCAGTTTCTATTGCTCCAATGATGTTAACAACTATTATAAAAATTGTAAAGCATAAAATTTAGGATAAATTTTATTTGAACCTTTTTTTCACGGAGGGCGGTAAACGCGCAGCGTGCGTACTGTAATCCAAGGTCAACCGTGAATATCTGAATATATATATATATATATATATATATATATATATATATATATATATATATAATTAAACAATTTGTGGACACAACACTCAAAAAAAGGGGGCAAACCGCGGACACGTGTTTCTGGCTATTGGCCTTTTTTGAGTGTTGTGTCCACAAATTGTTTAATTTTGATTTATATCATGCACACTCGATAAAATCTCTATTTGTATATATATATATATATATATATATATATATATATATATTTGTTCATTGCATATTATATATATATATATATATATATATATATATATATATATATATATATATATATATATATATATATATTTTGATTGATGCAACAAATTTTCTTTTTTTTTGAGTATTTCAATATTAAATTCTACAAAAAGGATTTGAACCTTTATATCTTCTATTAATTATCTGCGAGTGCTTTCTAGAGTTTGAGGAGTGCCTAGAAGATGATAGTACTACCAACTGTCGAAAGCGCTCGCAGATAATTAATAGAAGATAAAGCTTCAAATCCTTTTTGTAGAATTTAATATATATATATATATATATATATATATTTATATATTATATATATATATATATATATTTATATATATATATATATATATATATATATATATTCAGAGATAAAGATGTTATTGAGTGTGTTTAATAAATCAAAAGATACAAATTTGTGGACAGAACACTCAAAAAATGGAGGCCAATAGCCAGAAACACGTGTCCGCGGTTTGCCTCAATTTTTTGAGTGATATATATATATATATATATATATATATATATATATATATATATATATATATATATATATATATATATATATATATGACCAACTGTGACTTCGAGGACAGTTTTCTCCAGTAACTGTGAGTTTGGGGACAAAACGGCTATTTGAGGACTGTCCTCAAACTTTTCTGTTATATTCAACTGTAAGTTCAGGTACACCACCATTTTGGGGACAATGGGAGCTCCTTGTTATAGTTTGAGGACATACCATATCGGAAATGATTCCGAGGACTAATTCAATTTGAGGACATTTGGGATTAGATGGAAAACATTTCAAAATATAAATTGCAATGGGAAGTTCATTCACTAACATCACTACTGACAATTATCGCAATAATTCTAGTCCTTCGGATTGAATGAATTGCCAGAGGTTATGAAAAGTGAAGCTCGAATTCGAGAATAGGGTAGATGAATATTATGAAAACAATAGAAATAGATGAGTTGTTTACTCCCTTGAACATATGTAACTATTGTGCATTTTTGACCCACTTTCAGTCGTCCGATTAACTTGTTAACTTAAAGGTATTGATAATTATGGTGACAATAAAATGAAATTATTGCTAGAGAAAAACAAAATGGCAGCTCCAAGATGGCGGACGAGTTTTGTAACTATGGTCCGAGTCTTTTCAAAACTAGTATATGAGGGTTTGCGGGGTCGGAGATTATGAATGTTTGTTCATAATATAGGATGGCGGCTCCAAAATTGGTATGTGGGGGTTTTCAGGTCCAAGGACGGCAGGTGAGTTTTTTATTTTGACCCAATTCCATTTAAAATTGGTATGTGGGGAAATTCGGGATCAGAAATTGATTTTGTTTTCGCCATGAAATCAAGTTGGTGGCTTCAAGATGAGAGACGAGTTTTGTGAGTATGATCCTATTTTATTCATAATCATTATGTGGGGGTTCTTGAGGTAAAATATTATGATTATTTTCAATAATCATACAATCAAGATGGAGGACGAGTTGTCCAAATTTAGACCCACTTTGAGTCGTCGGAATAACTTGTTATTTTACAGGTGTTGATAATTCCGGTGACAACAAAATGGCGGCTCAAAAATATCGGACGAGTTTTGTAACTACGGTTCGATTCTTCTCGAAATCAATATATGAATAGATGAAGAACAAGTTTTGTGATTATTGTTCAAATATATGAAGAAATTGGTATTTGGTTTTCGGAACAAATATTAAAATGTTATGTAATATTCATATACTCCAGATGACGGTTTTTATATGGCCGATGGGTTTTTCTTATTATGAACCGATTCTATTGAAAATTGGTATGTGGAAAAATTCGGATAGGAAATTATGATTTTGTTGTTGATATCCATAAAATCAAGACGGTAGCTCCTAGCTGGCGGACGGATTATGTGATTTTTGTCGAATTGAAACTTAGTATTTGGAGGTTTTTAGGGACGAAAATAATGATTTTTCTGGCAATATTTATAGAGTCAAGAATGTGACTACGAGATGAATTTTATTATGATTCGATTCTATTGATAAGTGGTATGATTCATAATTGTTTTTGGGGAGTTCTTGGTTTAATGATTATGATTCTTTGTCAACAATCAGAAAATCAAGATTATCCTTAAAATCGGAATGTTGGGTTTTTGGCGACATTTTTCATATAATCAAGATATTGGCTCCAAGATGGCAGATACTTTTTTATTATTATCCGATTTCATTGAAAATTTATATCTAGGAAAATTTGAGTTCAGAAATTATGGTTTAGTTGTCGATATCCATAAAATTAAGATGATAGCATCAAGATAGCGGCTAAGTTTTGTGATTATGATCCGATTCTCTTGATAATTGTCATGATTCATAATTGTTATGTGGGAATTCACGGATTCGGGGTTTATGATTTTTTGCCAAAATTCATAAAATCAAAATAGCGGTTCAATATGGCTGACGAGTTATGTGAATGTTATTATTTAATTATATGAAAAATCGATACAAAAATTATGATGAAGAAAGGATAAATGAAACTTTCTATGATTTTTACCACTTTTATTTGTAACTAACGTTACTGCAGTTTCGTCCTATACGAACATTTTCAAACTTATACAATAAACTAACAATGATTCATTACATTAGCCATTATATACCACCTCTGTAGGTACTAATAGAGGTACTTGGCTTGATTGAGTACCTGAATTTACAGTTTACAATGCGGATGTGCCAATTTAAAAACCAGCGAGTAAACTAAATCGATTTGATCATTTAACAGGTTGCACCCGCAATGTTTATGCTTGTGAATTTCCAACTCAATTATTTAGAGTTCTTCACGTTATTTTTTTATATTAAGCTAAACATATAACTTATTTTAGAACAATATTTTTGGGCGTTTGTAGAAAGAAGAAAGTTCGTTTGCAACCCGTGCGCTGGATACAAAAATAACTATCGAAAACGTTATAATGGAAATTTTTACATATCAGGTGGAGTGTTGATCTACATTCTTCTTAAGCTTGACGTGGTCTTTACGGGTCACCCTGTATACTCTGCCTAATTTATTTGCATATAACATTCCCATGTTCAACGTTAACACAGTTGGATTGTGAAATATGTATATACTCAAAACGGGAATAGTTGACAGATCACAGAGCTCCACAGGTGGCCTCAAAATAAAATCATATTTTTTTTATGACGACCCTGTTCGGGAGGCAGCGACAGAAAATAATATGTTTTCAATATTCTACAGCTTCTTTGAATTAACTCTTTTGATAATGTCAAAAATGAAGGTAGTTTACTTCTGAACACTCTTTGGAATTTTAATTTTGATATTTTGACAACTCATATGCAATTTTTCCGCAATGCACCAATTTCTATGAGGAATAAAATTTTCTGACAAATCGATAATAAAAAAGTTGCCGAACTTCTGCAAACTTTTGAAACTCACTGTATGTGAACGCAACATCATCGGAGTGGTAGACTCTCATAACGTGTTACACGAAACAACAAACTGACAAAAAACTAGCCTTCTATAAATATGTGCAAATTTTCTGTCTCTGTCTTCTGTACTATAAGCAGGTCGGTTTGTTGCATCAAAACACGAGGGAGACGGGGGGGTAAGGGCCAAGCGCAGACACGCGACAAGTGGACGTTCAAGTGACAACAGCATGCTGTGAAGACAGTGACAAGTAAAACCCGACAAGTTACTAATCTAGTAGTTCACAGATCATTGAATGGGAGCTGAAGGTGTTCGATTTGAAGTCTCGGGATAAGATTTATAGATTGAAGATTTGCCTTGTAGATTTTTGGTGATTGCTCGATTGGCAATACTGAACTTGGAAAATACTCAGGTAAGTTATAATAGTTAATTTGTTTCGTTGTTTATCGTTATTCATTTGATGGAACATGACACTTTCAAAGATCGCAAAAAAAGTCGGCTTCTCAAGTGAACAGATGCTTTAATGTTTGGTTTATGCAACGTTACCAAAACTAAACCTATGAATAAGAATGAATTACGAATTCAACACCAACAAATTTTATATGCGCGTCAGTCAGTTGAGAGTTGAGACAACATAAAATCTACAATCGAACTCGCAATCGGCAAATTTAGCTAAATGCGCCGCAAGGAAGCAATAGCCAAAAGAACCTAGACAGAGAGAGAGGGAGACGCAATCGGCAAATCCTTTGTGATTGAGAAGCAAGGGTGGCGATAATAATTTTTGTTTTGGTAATTATTTCGTTTATTGCGATATCATTATGAAATAAATTAGTGAATCATGGTACCCAGGTAAGATTCTTGAGTGCAAACGTGTCCCACCTGACTACAGAATTTACCACCCTTCTTTACTTATACGAAGAACTATAATCGAAAATTGCCTTTCAATTAAAAATCAAGTTTTTCGTCAAATATGTATGTGCGTGGCAAATAAAAAAAATATAAGGTTTAGAGTAAATTTCCTCACTGCGAATTGAGAATTAACACGAAATTGAATAAACATTACTGTACTCTCAGGTGTAGGCTTATGAAATTTTCTTTATCATTTCTATTTTTTAGGAATATGTCCAAGAAATATTGTCTTGTGAGGTTTGTTGACGACAATATTTTATATGTGGTGTCAACAAATAAAATTACTCCCATTGAGGATAATTTAGTGTGGGCCCCTTATAAAGGAATGGGCTATTATGAGGCTACTCCAATGGAATATAATGATAGCAGAACATTGCTCGAAAATAAAAAGAAAGAACAGGGAAATAAGAAATTCGGTGAGTTACCATGCATTCATTACAGCAGTTTTGGTGGGTTCATAATATACATTAGTTACATGTCTAGTTTTTAATGTGAACTATTTAGAATGTTCATTTTTAACCACAATGCAAAATTCAGTCATCATTCCCTCTGTTAATTAATTACAGGTACCATACCACAAGTGGCACTAGTAGATGTTTTGGCCCAGAAAAGTTATAGAGATGATGATATGCAGAGTGTTAATGAGAATAACAATTCTTTAGATGTTAGGCAGAATGCAACTGAAAGTGAGTACTTTTAAGTCCATCCCATAAACAATTATTCAATATCCACAGAACTTTTTTGTGCTACCGGATTATACAGGGTGTTTCAAATTCGATCCCCACCATTGGGATCTCGGAAACTATAAGAGATATGAAGACAGTTAAATTGGGGCAAAGTTGCGCATTTACCTGACTAACAATTTTTTTCGGCTTTTCAAATGAACCAAACTTGCTGAGATTTTGATCCAATAACTTGAACATAGTTCGATGTGGTTGTCTTTCGAGATACAAGTTTAAATATATTTTGTATCATATATCTTTTTTCTTCATTCGTGAAAGCCATTTTTCGCCAAAAATTCAATGACTTGTACAATAACAAAATTTCATTGAGTGTTACAGAGTGAAAGTCAAATTTAGAAATATCAAAGTCAAAGCCTATTGTGATTAGAATTTTTATTTTTCAATATCTCCAATTCTTTGTTATGATGGTGGCCGGAAGATGAAACGTCGGATAGCAAGTCTGAAAACACCATTATGTATCAGGAAAAAAGTAGCAATGTGGAAGTGCAAATTTATTTTCGAATCCCTCGAAAAATAAAGCCCTAAAAAAATAAAAACCATTTTATGAAATTTCTGTTTTTTTAGGATATCTCCAAATATACTCGAAATTTCAGAACTTTCTCAACTGCATATTGTTAGTCAGGTAAATGCGCAATATTGTCCCAATTTAACCATCTAAGTATCTCTCATAGTTTCCGAGATCCCAATGGTGAGGATCGAATTTGAAATACCCTGTATTATTTTTTATTGATCATTCAGATTTCACCACCAATTAGGAGAGATAAAAAAAGGTAATCATAACATTTTCTGACAATGTTCAAAACTTTGCAAACAATTTGGAAAGGAAGACAACTTTGTGGTTACTCATTGACATGTTCATGAGCATCATACAAAATACTGTCAATTTTTTTTCTAATTCATAATTTTCACTTTATAGCAACCGAGAATGAAGAATCAGACAATCAAGATGAAGATGATGACTCAGTTGTGGATCCTGACTTTGAACCAGGTCTTTCAGATGTTGAGCAGACCAGAAATGAAAGTAAGTATTGTACTGGGCCTGTTTGAGGATGAACACCTATATCTACGAAACCACTCGTTAAACAGATTTGCCACTAGAGGGTGCAATTGGCATGCTAAACAGTTTTTTAACAGTATGATAACATTTAACGTCTATTGAATCCAGAAAGTAAACACCTAATCACTTTTCATATCTTCTTTTCGTTCTCAGAAAATGTTCTAGCATATAATGACTTTTTTCTACTCAGTTAATTGTTCTCATCAAGAATGAATGCTTCTAAGGCTTTCTCAAAATTTTCTGAAAAAAAATGTTTAAATGTATACCTCTCAACAACGACAGAACATGTTAAAATAATATACCTTTGTAACATAAACATTATCAATTATCAAATATACAGGGTTATTCAAATTATATTTTCCTTATTGAGATGTTGATAAATAAAAGAGATATGTAGAAAGCTAAAATAAATAAAGTTACTGAATGAAGTTCATGATTTCATTTTTGAAATTAAAATTAAAAATAGAATTTTTTCTCATTTTTAAGACAAAATGGTACCCTCATATTAGAATTTGAAAATCCGGACAGTTATTTCTAGAATACTATCCCATTATTAATTCTGTCATCCACCGTTACAGTATTTACAACCCAGCACATTTTTCACTGGGCAGTGATTTCTAGAATACTATGCCATTATTAATTCTGTCATCTACCGTTACAGTCTTTACAACTCAGCTTCGGTCAGAAATTATGCATTTCTGGATAACAGCATGACTTGTGGATTTGTAATGAAGAAAAGTTGTAATCGAGACCAACTTTTCTGTTTACTACTCATTGCCATAATCATAAACATTGTCCAGAATACTGGCGATTTTGTTTCTGATTTATTTTTACTTTCCAGCTGTCGACAATGAAGAATCAGAAAACCAAAATGGAGTCGACAATGACTCTATTATGGATGCCGACTTTAAACCAAGACTTTCAGATGTTGAACAGACCAGAAATGAAAGTAAATATTGTACTGAGTGTCTGTTTAAGGATGAAAATCTATATCTATGAAACCATTCATTATACAGATTTGCCACTAGAGGATGAAATTGGCATGCTAAACTGTTTTTTTAACATTATTAAAACATTTTAATTTTTACTGATTCCAGAATTTTTAGAGCTAAACACTTAGGTTAGGTTAGGTCTGAAGTGAGTGGGTCTATTCGACCCTCCACCGCAACCCGCAAGGGTTTATTGTGGCTCACACACTCAACCAAATAAACCCAGCTTTTTAACGAAGCCGATTAATTTGTATGTTGGGTGGTGTTGCAAGTCAGATGGTAAGAGTAAGACTCTGCCGAACTCTAAAAACCTGATTCGGTCCCCAGCGGGGCAGGCACAAAGTTATGCTCTGCTGTTTCATCATTTTCCAAACATAGGCGATACACACTGTCTTCCGACAGTCTGAGTCTCTGCATATGATGATTCAAATGACAGTGACCTGTAAGAAGGCCGGTTAGACATCGTAGTCTTTATGGATATCATTTATGGATAATAGCATGGCTTGTGGATTAGAATACGAAAAAGTTGTAACGGAAGCCAATTTTTCGGTTACTCAATGCCATAATCATGAAAATTGACCAGAGTACAGGCGATTTTTTTTCTGATTTATTTTTACTTTCCAGCTACCGAGAATGAAAAATCACGAAATCCAAATAAAGTTGATAATGACTCAGTAATGGATGCCGACTTTGAACCAAGAATTTCAGAAGTTGCCCGGACCAGAAATGAAAGTGAGTATTGTATTGGGTGTCTGTTAAACGATGGATACCTACAAACCATTGTTTGTAAAGATTTGTCACTAGAGAGCGCAATTGTAATCGTAAACAATTTCTTTAACCGTATTATAATATTTCAGTTTTGATTCCAGAAGTTCAAGGGGTTAACTTGTATAACTCTGTATAACTTTTTTTGAAAATATCATTATAAACATTATTACTTAAATTTCAAAAATTCTAGCATGCACAAATGCCAAAAATATAAAGATTTCATAAATAGTTGTGAGGTCTTATTCACTTTGGGAATGTTTCAGATCTGAAATAGTCTCGCGGTTCTCTAGTGAATGTTTTTCTGTTACTGTATCAATGCAGATTCACTGCACAGAAATTTGGAGGCCTTCGTGGATACAGTAACAAAAAATATTTGATAAAGAACCGTCATATCAATTCAGTTCTAAAATTGAACCCAAGTAAATACCCAAACCATGTGTGACAGAATCTGGTACACCCCCTTCTTTTCTTCAGTTCGAAAGTTTAGTGACAAATATATTTTATGAAGTGCCAAATTTTACTCATTCATTTTAAAAAATAACAGAAAAATGAGGTTGTACCATGATCCTGTTACACACGGTATATAATTAGCTGGCCACTGTTTTGAAAAATTTTTGATGGTCAGCATCACATATCTCATTACATTCTTTTATCCATTATAGGATCATTTTTAATTTTATTAGACCTCGTCAACCGAAAATAACTTAAGATTCATTTTTCAGTTGTTTATATTATCGCTATAAAACTAATAGTAATAAATTACACATGGTGTTTAACCCACTGTCTGACGCACTTTTATTTTGTTGTACCAGTTTCACCATGCCCAAATAGTCTCTGAACTTACCCGAATGATGCAATGTTAACAGACACTTTTCCTTTAAAAAATTGGAAGAATTAGATCTACTCTTAAACTAAACCTCTGAATGCGGAGATAAAAAGTATATTGAAAGCATTGAAACATGGGTACACACAATATAGCAGTGACGAAATAGGTTCAGAATGAAATGTTTCTTTCTTAACTCAGGAATGTATGATAGTATTTGATAATATATTATCATTCGGGTATGTTCGAACACTAAGTATATCATTTATCGTCACATCGAAATGAAGGAGCTTCAGAATATGGCTACTTTGCCAGCCAGCTATGGGAGAGTTATGAAATAACGTGCTTCTTTATAAATGAACACTCTCGTTTAAATTCATATAATGTATTTCGCTTTGCAGATTATCAAATTGTTGCTCCAATATACTTACCAACTCCAGATATGGATTACAAAAAATTAATTGTCTTCAAGTCAAATAATCGGACTAAATCAAAAGTTCATTTTTGTAAATACTGTATGAAGCTTCAAACAAAATTTGCTCGTCATTTAGAGAACAAGCACAAGAATGAAGAGTCAGTTGCAGAGTTTTTAAGACTCCCTAAGAAGGACATCTCCAGAAGTCAATTAATACAAAAAATTCGTGTAGAAGGGGATTTCCTGTATAATACCCAAAATAAATACAATCTAGAGGGTAATTTGATTGTTGTTCGGTGTCCTACATCCAAGCAGAGAACAGCCGATCAATTCAGGCCCTGTGGAAATTGTGGCGGCATGTATTCAAAAATGTCGTTAACAGCTCATTACCGGAAATGTCAAAAAAATAGGATCAAGGGAGCAAAAGATGTCTTCTTAATGTCTAAGCAGAAAAGTATGTTCATCTCCTCAAAAGCCAGTGATATTCTTAGAAGCAGTGTTTTGCCATCACTTTGTGATGACAGAGTAACGAAAACTATTATATCTGATGAAGTAATAATTTTGTTTGGAAATCGCTTATGCCAAAAATATAGATCTCACCATCTGTACAAAATGATACGAGCAAAATTGAGATGTGTTGCCACATTTCTGATAACCCTTAGAGAGATTTCTGGTATACCTAAAATTAAATTGGAAGAGATATTTGATCCACTTCACTACGAAAATTGTATTTCAAGCATCAATAAAATGTGTGGCTTGAATCAAGAAACTGGAAGATACAAAAGTCCAGCAACTGCTTTTGCAATAGGGTCACATCTCAAGAAAATTGCATTCTATATGATATCAGAGTATATTAAACAAAAAAATAAAACCAGACAAGAAGAGGTCAAAGACTTTCTTCTTCTCCTACAAGAAGGTCTTGCACATGACATCAATAAAACTGTACAGGAAAATCAATTGGAGAGAAACAGAAAGAAAAAAAATATTCTTCCGTCGTCTCAAGACATTCAGCATTTAAGAATATTTTTGGATAACCGCCGAAGCATTTTCATAAAGAAACTCAATGACAAGTTTACTTTTCAAGATTGGAAAGAACTATTAAGTGTGACCCTAACTTCATTACAGTTTTTCAATCGGCGAAGAGCTGGTGAAATTGAGAGAGTAGCAATTTCAGATTTTTTTAATTATGAAAGACTTGAAGATAATGACGAAATATTAGGGCATCTAGACTCAGATGAAAAGAAGAAAGTAAATAATTATGTACGTTTTTTGATTAGAGGTAAATTGATGAGAGGAGTACCTGTGATGGTAAACAAAGATAACTTTATTGCCCTCAAATTGCTTTTAAAATTTCGAAATGAAGCAGGAGTCAGTTCTGATAATACATATTTATTTGGCCTGCCTGGCAATTCCCACAGTCATCTTTCGGCTAGTAAATTAATGAACCAATACTCAAAATTATGTGGCGCAGAAAAGCCAAATACCTTACGAGGAACACAACTCAGAAAGCATATAGCGACCAAATGTGCTACGATGGATTTGGGTAAAACGGAACTGAAAGATATCGCAGATTATTTGGGTCATAATGAAAAGATTCATTTGGACCATTACAGGCTGCCAAATGTAGCAAAAGACATAGTTAGAATGTCTAATATACTGGAAAAAGCCCAAGGAGATGGAGATGGAAATCTCTCTCAAGACTCATTTAACGTCCATTCCACTCGACGTGTGTTCGCCAATCAAAAAAGTTTATTTGAAGGTTGTAGACTGTGATGTAACTTGAGTATGTTCATTTCGGAGTTTCATCATACTATAATTTGAAAAGTTCACTACGTTTCAACTGCTACTATCCGCAGTTGTGTTCAGACGTTTACAATCCTCTAAATAGTATGGTAATCTTAATTATAGGTAATTTGATTAGTTCCAGTTTTCTACCTGCTACCTGCCCATTTTTAATTGAGGTGACATTAAATTCTCCATTTTCCTGTAATACCATTACAGACTACCAAATGTGGCAAAAGTCAGGAAGCTGACAAATTAATGTCACCCCAATTAATGATGGGCAGGTAGCAGGTAGAAAACTGGAAGAGTTATTCATCAATAGCAGCCAATTAAATTAACTATAATTAAGATTGCCATAATATTTAAATTCGTAAACCTTTAAAAATTTGTCAATATTCACTGCGGATAGTAGCAGTTGATACATAGTGAATTTTTCAAATTATAAGACGATAGAAGTCCGAAATAAATGTACTCAATTCTAGTCCAGTCTTTCCTATACTGATTCGAGCTAATAACACTCTTGCTCCACTCTAACCAAAAATATTTACTTTATCTACTCTTGATTACTTACTTATCTGCTTTATGTTTTGTTGGTACACAGTTCTTGAAAAATGATGATTAATGACCTTGATATTTTGTATTTTGAACTCAAAGGATGCAGAGAACTGGATCGGACCTTCATCCGAATTTATATTGCTTTAAAAATTTTCAATTTCCAGGCTCTCGTAAAATCAGTGGTCGTGATCAGAAGCACGTAGGACCACACTTGATTTTGAAGAAAAAAAACGTTGACATTGTTTTGGTGTTTGGGTAATTCCTATTCTTGAATTATGTTCACATCAAAGGTTCCAAATGTTCATTTATTCAAACAATAATTTTATTATATTTTCAAGTTGACAGGACTACCGTTGAAAACTAATAGAACTTCAAAAAATACCATGACCAGTGCTTTTTATGGAATTTCATTAAACTGAACCATATAATTACTGAATTATTCAATTTCACTTTTTTTATTAAAATTTGTTTAAAATTTTAGGAAGTGTATAGCATAAGCACTGGTTCTCAAATTGAAAAATTCATTTTTACTTTATAGAAACTGAAGCTCATTAAGCTTACTTGTGTTAGTTTTCCATATTTATTTCTCAAAAAAACCCTCAAATATCTTATATTCAATCTTATGTTGAAACAAGTCACACATCAACTCAGAAATAATTTTTCAGAAAACGCTAAAATCTATTTGGCAGTATAGGACCCAACTTAGCAGGATACAGTATACAAGTGTTATTTGGCGAAAATAATTCACGGATAAATTAATGTATTTTTGATGATTTATAAAGTCACTTCTGCTGTTATCTGAAAAATGTTAATTTTTCAGTTTTGTCAATTTAGGATAATTGTGTGGAATATTTAATATGTTTTAATAATTCTATAGATTCTGAGGGGAACCTGGAGATGAGCAATGATGATTACCGAGATATATCCAATGAAAGTAAAGGTACAGATTTACATGATCACATTAAATTAAGAGAAACTGATGTAAAAATAATTTTCAGATTCTCAGAAGCTGGATGAGATCAATAACAATTCCCGAGATATATCCAATAAAAGTACAGGTACGATTTTGAACATTGTAATAGTGAGTCTAAGATAAGGATATCCAAAATGGGGATATCGGAAATGGTTATAAATACGCTTTTGTTCAAATGAGGCAAAAGTTGTATAACAGATGGGTCATTCATGGAGAATTATAAACTTTCCAAAACAAGTTTCGATTTTCAAGTTTTTCAATTTCCTAATTTCTATCTTTCTGATGTTATTGTTGAAGCAAGAGCAGGATAAAAAAACACTATTTCACATGCACTTTTCATGAATAGGAACTTTTGAATAGGGCTCGGCTTCAATAAGCAATTTTTTTCAAGTATTTCTCATACTGTATCAATGCCATATCGCATGAATAATTTGTTAAGTGTTAGACCGTCCCTTGAATTTTGAAATCTTTGAGTACAGACCTGAACTGAAAAAAATGTGTAACTGGGAATCATGTTTCAAAGGTAATCATGATTATTGGTAAAAAAGGTCAGAATGCATCATTGAATTCAGAATAAAATAAACATACTTTGAAAAGCTGTATAATCAAAATCTAAGAAATTTCAGCTTAAACGATTATACCACAAAAAAAATTATTGAAGAATTCAGTATTTTCAAAGTAACTTAGAAATTAAAAGTATTTTTCACATTTATGGCGATAGTTTTTCCACTACTTGCTCCATCAGTTACTGAGGAATATTTATGAACACAGTGTTCGGCATGAAGATCTCAGCATATTGAAAACTCTTATCATTGGTTTCTCAAAAAATGAATTCTTTATATAAACCTCTGCCCCATTCAAAACATAAATTTAATACACCAGAATTGAATTTTCAGTTATACGAAGGAAAAAGAACATGTTGTTTTTAAATTTTGTGATCTTATGCCTTCATTTCTCACGGTATCTGAAGTCGAGGGAAAATATTGTTCAGAATCGAACTTTGATCCAGAAATCTTATGCCTTCATTTCTCACAGTATAATCAGAAGTCGGGGGAAAAATATTGTTCAGAATCGAACTTTGATCCAGAAATTTCATAACCACCTATGATCAATTTTATTTTTCAACTTTTCATTGTCTCTTATTATTAGGTATAACATCAGTCTCCCGATATTCTTTCCTTTCTTCCTTCAATTGGAAAATTGCATTATATGAAGTGTGTGACAGATTGTTGTAAATAGTAAATGGAACTGGATCTTCTCCATAACAAAATGGAAATGAATTAATTTTCATACTACAAATACACATTCATTTTCATTCTGGTATCGTACGATGAGGATAATTTAGGTTTATTTACTATTTGTACCAAGAATTTCAGAAACTGCGTTACATTTTTCATAGAAAGTGATTTCCTAATGGAATGGAGAAAAGCGAGGAATTCCATAAAATGTATTCTTATATCTAACAATATATCATCTGATGGCTTATTATTTCTTATCTAGTACAAAGTGATCAGGAGTAAGTGGGATATTTTGAAAAAGGAAATTGTCCATATGTTGATATGACTCTGATTTCTAGTTCAATATTTCATTCCGAACAATATTTTCCCTTGAATTTGAATTCACCTGTGAAAAATAAAGTTGTAGGAGCATATTTTTCTTGAAACACTATCTGCTTTTCAATCTCCCCTGTATGCGGTTATAGAAAATTTAATTTTGGACAATGAAATTTACGTTCAGTAATGAATTCTCTTTAAAAACCAATAATGGAAGTTTTCATTTGCTGCGAACTTCATGCTGCACACTGCATAATACGATTTATTATTATTTTCATGAAATGGATGTGTATTAGGGGATGCTGAATCCGAGTGGATTCAGAATTTCTGAAAAAAATCCATAATATTAATTTTTTCAATGTTTCACTAACAAAAATATACACATACATCATGTTTATCTTATGAATTACTATGTTCATTGTTTCTTCTTATTGTGTGATTAGTGATGCCTCTTGTGCCACTCTCTAACTCAAGGAAACTTTTCAGAAATTTCAGTGGTAATGTTACAGATATTTGAAAATCAAATGATTAGAACTTTTGGATGAATGATATTTCTGTTACTATGAACACTTTTCAGTTTCCATTACTGGAAGAAATAGCCGCAAACTATCCTGGACTAAAGAAGAGAAAAAAAAGGTAGACGAGGAATTCCATCTTTACATAGACACTTGCGAAATGCCTTCTGTCGGCGAATGCAACATTTTTATTGAAAGGGAATCATTAAATCGATCCATTGGACAAGTGCGGGGTTATATTTCGAACCAAATAAAGAAACAGAAAGCAAAAGTTTTGAGTACATCAAAGCAGAAAAATTTAAAAAAAGGTATATTATAGTTGTAAATCTTACTACTTCGAGGATGTTGAAAAAAATAGAATTCATGCTAGCACAGTTCAATTATTTAAGCATTACTTATTAACGTCGCAAGCTATTAATTTACTATTAAGTTATCAATCAGATTTCAATAAACAAATCAAGATTGTGATCCAGAAACAATCCTGCAATAAAGTAATATAAATATAACATTTAATTTTATTAATAATAGATTTTTTTGCACGAGTTCTATGTTTTTCAACAACTGATTTTGTTTTATTTTTTGAAATTGAAAAAAAATGGCGGAGTTACAGCTTGCGGTTGACGAAAACGAGACACCCTTGATAAGTATCAAAACTATCATAATAAGAGTAGTGAATTTGAATTCGGCATTCTCAAAAACTTATTGTATGTATAAGGAAATAAATATTTCGAAATATTAATCTCTCCCAACGTCCTATACAGTGGGGTCTGGTAAACATCTGTCGAAAAACAACTACTTCCCCGGCTAATACCACGCTGGATATTGAATTATATCCGGCAGACATTTATGCAAGATTACTCACAGAGGCAAGTCTCGCAGATATCTCTCGTTCATCCAGTAGCGGGACCATGCTGAAATAATTCGAATAAATCATCTGCAGACCGCGGTTTCGAGGTATTACCTCTCGTCAGTACAGGAATTCTACCCAGACAGTAAAGTATCTCGGACTCGATCAATTTCAACACGGCTCCGCTACATATATGAAACCTTCATCTGAGAGAAAGATTGTTAACTAGTAACAACTCCATCTCGTAAACAAACCCCGTAAAGGGAAGAAACATCCCCTATATCAAAACTCTAACAGAAACCAAAAGTGAAAACTGTTGTATGTATCTCTCCTCGTTAGTTTTAACTTTTGACTTATTGTATATATTTATTGCTACGTGAATATTGAAGTTGTCGGTGGGTTTTCATGAGCAGTTTAACAAAATTTGACTCCAATACTTTTAAAAAATGATCCCAGAATTTCTGTATGGTATGTCAAAAGATGGCATTTATATTGAGAATTGCAGCAATATTTCACCCAACTATCATTTGAGGTATTGGAGTGGCAGCGATTACCCTTTTCATCAGTTCGGACTTCCATTGTCTAACAACGCATTTAGTCAAGCTAGCGTAGAGATACATAACATATGGAAACCTCTAATAAAGCAAAAAACGACCAACTCCCGCCAAACGGTCATCTCCCGTTAAAACCAATGTAGCAGAAAGAGAGAAGAGGGAATGACCTATAAATAGTCAGATGTCCAGTTATCACCCGAAGACGATTGTGGATACTAACAATCGAAACGTCATGACGTAACTTGGTTTGAAATCCTTTAATTAATCAATTTATGTTATGTTACACAATGGAAATCCGAACTGATGAAATACACCACGAAACATTGTCAAACCTTCAAACTGCGATTACCCTATTTTAGCGGTCACCCGGTATAATATTTATTTGGTAATTTTTCTATTTCCAATTTAATTTACAGTAAAAAGAACCAGATGGACAAGTCCAGAAAAAAAAGAATCTTTTCGAATTTTTGGAAAGGAACTGAGGACCAATACATTACCATCCACAGCCTTTTGTCAAGAAATACTTGGAACACAATAGTGTTTTTCATAAGAGAACACCAGAAATGTTGAGAGCGTTCATCAATAACACGAATAAGAAGAAGAAAAATACTGGTTGATTTTATTAAAGATTTTATTAAAGCACTTTTTCATTATTTCTATTTTACCTATCCCAATATTTCTCATTAATCGATAGTGTATACCATATATAAGGATATTTATTATGATGATATAAAAAATAATGTTGGTTGAACTATAAAAAAATTGTAAATTCCCATTGAACTATATAGCTATTCATGATATGAGTGTTAAAAGTAAGGTTTTATTTTGTGAGTGAAAACGTTTGTGAAACGAGTGTAGCGAGTTGAGCAATTTCATGAAAAAATAAAACTTACTTTTAACACAAATATCATACATTTCCGTTATTTTTATTTTTTCACCACACTTTCTGTTTTTAATTTTCTCCCCACACTTTCCGAAATTCTGCTCCGGAATAGCAATAATAAAAAGTTTTTTGTATAACTGTCGTTTTCATACTAAAACAGATAAATTTTAATATTTCTATAAAAACACATTTTTGACATTAAGTTCTTGCTGGTATTTAATGTCGGATATAATGAAGAATAGTGAGGAATTGTGTTCACGACGATATTGAAGAGGCTGCAAAAAGAGCTTCAACTGAATTGTTACTAAAAATATCCTCAGAAAATCGTGTTAAAAATACTTGTACTCAGCTAGAGGTGTTTTCTGGTGTTAATTCGTATTCGAGCGTGTATTTAAAAACGATTCGTAGTGACGTCATCAATTATAAGATTCGCCAGAATGGAATGATTCAATTTGTGTCAGATGTCAAATTCAATAAAAAAACCTCGGAGTAACAAAAGACAATAGAGATGCCTTTTGCATCCTTACATTGAAGGCAGCATAACTTTGTTTACGAGAAGTAAGTTGGACCATAAAACAGCGGCGGTTGGTTCAGTTGATAATTGGAGGGATAGTATATAATATGTTAATTTCAAAAGTAATGACTTTGCTTCATAAAATCAGATGAAAATTTTGTGATTTATTCTCAGATTTGATAAACAAGCGGTACGGTTTGTGAGATCCAATATGAATAATTTTAGATTAGAAATGATTTCATGCAAACTTGGTATCTAGGGGTCTTTGTGGACCGACATTATAAAAAGGGATATTTTTTATGTTTTTAATGATCAATTTTTTGAACTCGTTTGTTCATAAAATCTGAGAATGAATCACAAATTTCTTCATCTAATTATATGAAGCAAAGTTCATTACTTTTAAAAATTAACATCTATCATTTATCGCCAATTAATTTTTATTGTTGTTTTATAATTTAATAAACATTTATCATTGTTATGAATTAGTTCATTTGAAATAATTTAATTTTAACCCAGTAAACCAAGCGCTTTATTATAAAACCATTCATAAATAAAAATCTAGTAGGTGATAGAGAAACTGGCCTCATTTCCATTATCAGTAATAATAAATCAGATTTCCTGTAGGAACTATTTAAACAGAATACATTTTCACCTGAAATGATTTATTTTATAAATATATAATATCCCTCCGATCATCAACTGAACCAACAGCCACTGTTTTATGGTCCAACTAACTTCAAATGTAAACAAACTCTCCATAACCCCTCATTACCCGCCACCCCACCTAGCCCATAAGTTATACAGATAGTAACGATACCCATTTTCAAAATACATGTACCTATTGTATTGGTATAAGCATGGCAACTCTGTCTTATTATTACTTTGAGATAAAAACAAACTTTTCAATTTTCTCTAACCTCAATTAGAATCATATTTGTGCATACAATAATTTTTCAGCTTTATTTTGTATATCATTACAACGTATTTTATAAAAAGTTTTCCGCACTTTAGGTATAAACTTTAACGATCAAAATAATACAGAAACTCACAACTGACGTAACGTAACGTCAAATTTCGTTTCAAAACCAACCTCACGATAGTTTTGAATCATGAATACGTTTCAAATCATAGTTGATGTGACGTCATCGTTTCAACACCGGAATGAATGTATTTGAGTCACAGACTAAAAAGTTTTGAATACATGAGCGCCAGAAAATGCTTTAACGTAAGGCTGAATGTAACATCTGAAACCATGGACGCTGGTCGGATGGTTATCTGTGGTGGAATTATGAACACTCGAGCCGTAGGAGAAAAATGCTGTGTTTTTTTGATGGCTTGAATCGAAAGGCATGTTGAGTCACGTCAAACTCGCATCGGATCGAGGGTTCATAATCACACCCTTAATCCTGCAACAGTTAAGTGTTGCCCAATGAGCTCATATAGGATATAGGTAGAGGGAGAAGTAAACAAAAGAAAGTGTCCCCAAAATAATGCCAATTTTTCCTACGCAAATGACGCAACTGATTAGCTGAGACATTCGGTTTGTTTCGTAAGTAAACGAAAGGGCCGAATTAGTTCGTGTTTAAACAGTTGCGGCACGTAACCTCGTCGAGGTTCGTTTTCGTCGTTGGTGGAATGCCGGAAAATATAATTTTCTATCATCCTCTCTGTGTGCTAACATAGGAAACATGTTCGAAGTGAATTACCAAAAGTAATTCTGTATCTGTTGATATAATGTAAAAAACATTATAGTATTTTAAAATTTCAATTTTTTGTCTCCACCCCTTTTTAAGTAACCGTCACTGGCGGAGTCTTCGCAAGTTCCGTAGGAAAACTGTCAATTGTTTGCGTTATTCTAGAGCCAAACAAACTTTTCACGTTTAGTTAGTTTGACATCGTTGGTGTTGCCCATTTTTTTGTATTTGTTATAATTTTGTTGCCAGTTCTCGTAGCTGGCTGTGAAGGTTAAGTGGTAGATCAAACCTATAGTGTTCTACACTGCAGTTTTGAACTTCGCTTCTTGGTTGTTATATTCTATTTCACTCAATAAAGACTATTATTTAAATTATATGGTGCTGCAGATTTTTCCGGTTTTTCCTGCAGCCGAAAAAGCAATTGCGCCACTGAATATGAACAAGACGCTACGGAGCGCCATATAATTTTTGTTTTCCACGTTTTTACTTATACTTCGAATCGTGCTCATATATATAGTAGCCTATACGAACACCTGTGATGGCAAAAGCCATCACAGATTCAGTGGTGAAGTTCGTAAGTGTGAGGTCGACAGTTACACGCCGTCACGCATTCAATGATCTTTGACACAGGTGTCAATGCGAAACGGGATCGGTTTGAGACTGTTCCATGAAAAATACATAAGTAACAACTATCCTTAGTACAAGCTAATTCTAAGTTACCCCATTGTACTCGCCCAAAAAACATTCCAGGCGACGCACAGCGGGATCGGCATGAATTACAATCAGAGCCTCGCCACCAAAAGAGTACATCAACATATATAAGTTAGTTGGTGTAATCTTTGCTCGCCACACTAGTACATGATACTATATTTTAAGCAACTCTTCTCATACTCGACAATATATTATGTTTCAAAAATAGCATTGAATATCAGGCTAGGAAAAAAAACCATGTTTGATTATTTTTTCCATCTCAGAGGAAATCGATTTTGTGAAATTAACTATTGGGTGTTTTAAAAACAAGTTTTTTCACTCAATTATTAAAAAATCTGAAAAAAATTCCACTGGGCTGATTTGAACAAACGTACAATATGAATCTGCAGTAAGAATACGCCACAAGATGCATTTTTTCCAGCAATCCGAAAAACTCTTAGCAGTTGTTTTTTCATACTCAAAACATCACCCATACCAATATTCAACCACCAAAGTCAAAGAAGGCACTTCTAACCACGTTTTTTATTCGATCATTCAAGAATCAGAAAAAATTCTACTGAATTGCATTGGACACTCAGAAATCCAGAAAATTTTATTGAATTGATGGAAAATCACTCTCAAATTCTCCACTGTTGGAGTAACGTCTTTGTCAATGGCGCCAATGATTTTTATTACTTGAATAATAATATGCTGGCATCTTGTTGCTATTGAAAAATTCATAGATGTTAAAATTTTGTTTTGAAATATATTATAGTACCTAAGCGAGTACTTTTTTAACACGAATAAAAACTATAAAATTTTTGTATAATTTATTTTGGAATGTACGGCATTCAGTTCGCTGAAATCAAAATTTACTGCTCTCCATCAATAGTTTCGAAATTATATTTCCTTTCCAATTATGGAGCCTCATCACCATGCTAGTATAAATGTATTCGGGGACAGTATAATAGATTATACTTATATATCTAAATCTATGTTTGAGGACAGTATAAAACAGTTTATACTAAGATTTCAATTATAGTTCTAGGACAGTATAATGGTACATTTTTGTTCATGAAAGTGTTCGTTCGAGGACAGTATATAGTATATAGGATATACAGTATATACTTTATACTGTCCTCGAATTTATACGTAGCTATACATATATATATATATATAAATATATATAATATATTATATATATATATATATATATATATATATATATATATATATATATATATTCAGGTAGTAGGTGCATTTTGAGCATTACTATCAGTCCTGAGAGTTTCATCGTTCCACATCGAATATTACGGAAGATACGGGGATGTTCCCATAAGAAGTGAGACAAATTCGGATTTTTCAGGACTGAAATTTTTTCAGGAAAAAAGTGTAAGTTGGTAGTCCTGATCATGAATCTGAAGGAATTTTGAGCCTATTCTGCCCCCTAACATGTTTAACCGTAAAAATGGGGTGTTCCATCGCGAGTGGCGGACAGTGTATATCACTTTGGCCAACCCATTCAGGTGGTAGGTGCATTTTGAGCATTTCCGTCAGTCCTGAGAGTTTCATTGTTCTACCTCGAATATTACGAAAGATACGGGGGTGTGTTTCCATGAGAAGTGAGACACACTGTATATATATATATATATATATATATATATATATATATATATTATATATATATATATATGAACTTCGAATAAGAAAACCTTTTATGATTATCTGAAACATATCTACAACAAAAATATATTATATATGTTTTGATGAGCAGAAAAAAAAATGGTAGCAATAATATCCGAAACGAACAGTAAAAAAAATAATTATGCAATAAATGTTCGAATTGGAGTCCTTCCATTATGAGACAAACAATGCAGCAAATGAGTGTATTGAGGGCAATAAATCATATGAAAAATCAAGTTTAAAAGTGTCTCGAATTGAAGGACTCCAATTCGAACATTCATTGCTCCCATAATTTTTTTGGGTACCTATATAAATTACTTCATTTCAATTTTCATTACAATTATAGTGTTCGTTTCGGGTGTTATTTTTGCTATCATTTCTTTTTCTGCTTATTAAAACACATAATATATGTTTGATGTAGATATGTTTCAAATAATCATAAAAGGTTTTCTTATTGGAAGTTCATTGTAGAAAACGCTCAGACAATAGAGAATAGGTACCTAAAAATGAAAAAAAAACAAACTCTCGAAAAACTCTACGATACATAGGGAGACGTAAAAGTTGCTATTATGTTTTTATTCACCACAATCAACTAATTTCCAGGGCCGTAATTTAAAAGGGAATAATTCACAGTTATAATCGAATATTACCGAAACATCCCGTAATATAAAATTGAATTCAATTTCTCAGTATGAAATATACGTCTACGATCCAAAAAACTACAACAAAAAATACAGGCCCGTATTAAAAATTCAAAGATGGGGGTGGCTCAAGTCAGATGACACCCTGTATAAAAGATTCATGGATATATTCTGAGAGCCCACAATTAAGTGCCAATAGCAAAATGTGGACTGATTTTCAATATGTCTGCGAATAAAGAAGATATAGTCATAAAAATAATTTGGGTTTTTTGGTTTTTCCTGTATATCTCCAGAACCAAAAGAGTTATATTCGATTTCTTTAAATCATTGAATAGGTCTCTAAAATACGCAACTTTGCACAATTTAACCGACACTCTATCTCTTATCGTTTACGAGATCCCATGTACAGAAACGAAGTTGAATAACGAACGAAATTAAACGAAATTAAAAAAACCACCTGTTCCTTGAAGAGGATTTTGATAATACAATGATATATCATTAAATCTACTATATATTGTTTGTCTGTAACGTCCTGAGTGTCACCATAGTAATTTTTCATATACCTATGTTACGTCCATATTTCTTTCAACCTGCCATATAACCTCGCATGCACTGTAAGTTGTTTTGAATTAGTATTTTATAAATATGACTGTCTTTTACCCTTATTGTAGCATCCCTGATGATGATAATAAAGATTATTATCGAAAGCTTGGAATCTGTGTTATAAGAGTACACTAAATTTTGGCCTGCTACATACCCAAATATTGTTTCACTTATTTTCTGACTAGTCAGCAAAAAGACTACTTTTTTCTATATATATATATATATATATATATATATATATATAATATATATATAATATATATATATATATATATATATATTTATATATATATATAATATATATATATATATATATATATTATATATATATATATATTATATATATATATATATATTATATTAATATATATATATATATATATATTATATATATATATATATATATATATATATATAACATATAAAGTAAAGTTAGAACATACACTATAGTTCAACGCCGAAATTTTGTATCAACATGGTTGTGGACAGATTTGTTTAAATATTATCAACACTCATATAATAGACATATATAATATATATATATATATATATATATTATATATATATATATATACCGAGTGTCCCACATTTTATGTGACAGGCAATATCTGGTTTGTTGAAGGAGATACACAAAAATGTTTCATACAAAAGTTTTAGGAGTTCATGAGAGCTATATTTTGATATAATTTTTAAATATACAGGGTGTTTGGTGTAGGTGCTACAGACCAAAATTCCATTTTTTAAAATAGAACGCCCTGTATATCATTACATATTCAGATGCTACGTTAAATTCTGATATCATTTCATGTTTGGTTTTTGAAATTCGGTTACGGCGTTGTTGAGTTATTGCACTTTCCTTAAATATAAAGTTTCAAAAAAACTTATTTACTCGTACACGAATCCAGTCTATATCTTTTATTAAATTGAACTAGACTACTACTGAATAAAAACCATTATTCTCACCTCTACGATACGATATCGATATCAGTTGAATATAATATTGAAATTCTTGAGAATGTGACTAACTTGAGGGTGAATTGCTTTATATTGCACAATTTCATCAAGTAGCTTATGCTTGTTGATGCCATACAATTCAACAACATTTGATAAAATGTTGTTGAATTGTATCTACTTGTCAGTTCGATTCAGTGATTCTTTGCAAAACAGTAACTGTGTTCTTTGTGCGAAAACTCCAGTATGCCTTTCGCGTTTAGTCCAAGTGATTGCATTGATATGTTATTAATTTTTGGGAATGTCAGAAAAACTGCCGTCAAGCACAACGTCTATACCAAGAACGTTTTCCAGACAGACCCATTCCGTCACGAATGACTTTTTCGAGAGTTGTAGAAAAATGCGAACTGGGTCATTTCCTTCTACTATAAAGCATCGTCATCATACGAGATCTGTTAGAACTGAAGATTTAGAGATCAATGTGTTGGCTTATATTATTATCATCCACATGTTTCTATCCGTACTCTTGCAGAAGAAGTCGGTGTGAGTAAATCTAATGTACAGAGAATTCTGAAAGAAAATAAATACCACCCATTCAAAATTCAGTTGGCACAAGGTTTGAAACCCACGGACTTTGAACGACGACTTGAATTCATTGCTTGTATTCAGGTAATATTACATGAAAGTCCTAACATATTCAGTCAAATTTTGTGGAGCGATGAATCGCGATTCCACAATAATGGAGTTGTGAATCGACATAACAGTCACTATTGGTCTCAAGAAAATCCCCACTGGGTCCGCGAAAGTAATTTTCAAACTACTTGGGGTATTAATGTATTGGTGTGGATTGTTCAATGGCCGCATCATAGGACCTTACTTTTTCAATGAAAATCTCAATGGATTGCGATATTTACATTTTCTAGAAAATGATTTGATCCAGTTGATGGAAGATATTCCCATAGCAGAACGACAAGGAATTTGGTGGCAACAAGATGGTGCTCCTCCTCACAATTCACAGGTTGTTACTGAATATCTGGATAGAACGTACCCAAATAGAAGGATTGGTAATAAGGGTCCAATTCGGTGGCCGGCTCGTTCCCCAGATTTATCACCGCTTGATTTTTTCCTATGGGGTTATTTAAAAGATATTGTTTTCACTACTCCCCCTTTGAATGTGAATGATCTGAAATGAAAATTCGACTAGCGTGCAGTGATATTACGCCTAATATTATAAGAGCGACTTGTACGAGAGAAGTGATTCGACGTTTCGAAGCCTGTATAATATCTAATGGGCATCACTTTGAACAATTTTTATGACTTATTTCTAGGTACCTACCATTCTTATGAAATGATTTATTAAGTTATATTATTTACATTGTTATTAATTAAAGATTTGTTTTCGAATACACCTCTTTCAATTTCGCAATTGTTTCATATTCAAAATGATTCCTGACTGAATTCCACAACTCAAAATTGAAACCATTACTTCGAACACCAAAATTTTGACTAATTTTCATGTGATCTGATGCAGAGAGAATAATTGTATGAGATATTTTAAAAAATAATAGTCGTTCTCAAGACTTTACATTTTAAGCAATAACTCAACAACGCCGTAACCGAATTTCAAAAACCAAACATGAAATGATATCAGAATTTAACGTAGCATCTGAATATGTAATGATATACAGGGCGTTCTATTTAAAAAATGGAATTTTGGTCTGTAGCACCTACACCAAACACCCTGTATATTTAAAAATTATATCAAAATATAGCTCTCATGAACTCCTAAAACTTTTGTATGAAACATTTTTGTGTATCTCCTTCAACAAACCAGATATTGCCTGTCACATAAAATATGGGACACCCGGTATATATATATATATATATATATATATATAATATATATATATATATATATATATATATATATATATATATATATATTATATAACATATAAAGTTTTCACATTATTTGACTGCTGAACCTACGAAACCAAACGAATATATAAATCAAAAATGTATGTATCTATTTGTATATACACACATCGGAAAAGTCTAGGGATATTTTTATACCATACTAAATATCATAAAAATAAATGCATGAGGTCGTTTAATTTCGATTAAATTGGTACACTCGACCACCCTGTAGATTTCTATGGGTTGAACAAAGCCTGCAAAAACGGTAACTAATCTTTTATCAAGTTTTTTACAAACTGTAGGTTTTTGGCTAAAATGAATAATCTGAAAGTGTCGAGTTTGTACATTCTATGCAGTTCTTGCTCAGCAATTAAACTGGAAATATTGTGCTTTAACATGGAACGCCATCACTTACCATTGGCTGAGATGAATAGAGCTGTAGGGCTTCTTCAAGGTGGCATGCGACAAAATGATGTAGCTCTTCGTTTGGGGGTCTCCCAAAGTGTTATCAGTCGATTGTGGCGGCGTTTCCGTGAAACTGGCAGTCCAGCCGAACAACATCCAGGGCGAGGACGCGCTACAACTGCAGTTCAAGACCGATTTTTGGTCTTAACCGCAAGAAGACAACCGACAATCACAGCACCTGAGTTGGTTAACGTGTTGCAGCAGACGCACCAGGGAACCATTGGTCGTGATACTGTCAGAAATCGACTGCATGAAGCAGATCTCCACACAGAAGGCCACTTAGACGTCCACCTTTGTCGAGAGGCAATCGCGGTAGAAGATTAGAGTGGTGTCAAGAACATCAAAACTGGGATGCAAATGATTGGGCCATAGTTTTGTTTACAGACGAATCCAGATTTGGATTTCATCCAGATTCTCGTCGAGTAAGACTGTGGAGACGACCTGGAAATAATGAACGTTTAAGACACGTCCAAGAAGTCCACACATACAGAGGTGGTACAGTAATGCTATGGGCGGAATCATGATCGGCGGCAGAACCGATCTCGTTTTTCCAAATCGCTCCCTCACAGCTGGACAGTACCTCGACACCATTCTTCTACCTATCGTCCGTCCGTTTGCTGGTGCTGTTGGTGAAAACTTCCACCTAATGCACGATAATGCTCGTCCACATGTCGCGCGTCTAGTGACTGACTGGCTCACCAACGAAGGAGTTGATGTATTGCCATGGCCAGCACAATCACCGGACCTGAATCCCATCGAGCATGTGTGGGACATGCTTCAACGAAGAATTACTCCGCGTATGGGGAACATTCACACAACGTTTCAATTGAGAGAGCTTTTAATCGCTGAATGGGCAAATGTACCGCAACAAGACATTGACAATCTCATTTTGTCGATGCACGATAGATGTGGGGCCGTAATAAACCAGCGTGGAGGCCATACTTTGTACTGATTCCAATTTTTTTTGTATTATGATTTTTTTTCGGGGTGCCAAAGAAGAGCCATATTTTTTTTTAGTTTTGCTTATATGCGCACTCAGTATTTTTGACCATTTAATAAATTTTGTTGTAAGTTACATTCGTTTAATAATCACCCGTCAACTTTTTTTTTTCCTAAAGCGATCTAAAAAAAAATTGCCATTTTTAAAAATATCCCTAGACTTTTCCGATGTGTGTATATGTATATATATATATATATGATGTGTTGTTTTTCCGGGTGTTCATCCGTTGTGTACTATTCGATAGTCGACGTTTCGCCATCATCTCAGATGGCATTATCAAAAGGCCATCGACAGACAAAGAAGAACCAACAAAACATCCACTAGATCGACAGAAGACTCTCACACGACAGACAATCTGTGACACTACCTTATATCAAAGGTGTGACCGACAAAATCGGGAGAATACTAAGACGTAAAAACATTCGGACAACCTACAAACCACACAAAACGATATCCAGTTGGCTGCCCAGACCGAAAGAGAGAATTTCCCTAGAAAACCAAGGAGTATATAGCATCACATGCGAGGACTGTGGACAACAATATATCGGTCAGACCAACAGACGTATATCTGCCAGAACCCAGGAGCACAAAAACTCGATAAGAACTAAACAAACCTCCTCTGCCTCTTTCAACACCATCTACAAACAGGTCACAAGATTAATTTTGAGTCCACAAAACAGATAGCACAGGTGCAAAACCCAAGAATACGACAAATCAGGGAAGCTATCGAAATCGAAAAGCAAGGCCTCATCAACAAAAGGGATGACTCACTAAACATCCCAAGGATTTGGAAAACAATAATTAAAACAACCACCAAAGACAACACAAATTGATAATGAACCATCGCAGGTAGGAGAACCGCCAGAAGCCATTAACAACCCTCAGGTAGAAAAACAGGTAGGAGAACTACCAAAAGCCATCAACAACCCACCTAGGTAGAAAAACAGGTAACAAATCCATACAACTTACGCAAGCGAAACATATAAAAACACCACAAGAAGAACCTGACATCAGTTACACCTCTCGAAGCGAAGCAGTAACTCGTCTTGATAATGCCATCTGAGATGATGGCGAAACGTCGACTATCGAATAGTACACAACGGAAACAACACATCATATTCTACCATCCGTGAAAACCTACATTGTATATATATATATATATATATATATATATATATATATATATATATATACCGGGTGTCCCATATTTTATGTGACAGGCAATATCTGGTTTGTTGAAGGAGATACACAAAAATGTTTCATACAAAAGTTTTAGGAGTTCATGAGAGCTATATTTTGATATAATTTTAAATATACAGGGTGTTTGGTGTAGGTGCTACAGACCAAAATTCCATTTTTTAAATAGAACGCCCTGTATATCATTACATATTCAGATGCTACGTTAAATTCTGATATCATTTCATGTTTGGTTTTTGAAATTCGGTTACGGCGTTGTTGAGTTATTGCTTAAAATATAAAGTCTTGAGAACGACTATTATTTTTAAAAATATCTCATACAATTATTCTCTCTGCATCAGATCACATGAAAATTAGTCAAAATTTTGGGTGTTCGAAGTAATGGTTTCAATTTTGAGTTGTGGAATTCAGTCAGGAATCATTTTGAATATGAAACAATTGCGAAATTGAAAGAGGTGTATTCGAAAACAAATCTTTAATTAATAACAATGTAAATAATATAACTTAATAAATCATTTCATAAGAATGGTAGGTACCTAGAAATAAGTCATAAAAATTGTTCAAAGTGATGCCCATTAGATATTATACAGGCTTCGAAACGTCGAATCACTTCTCTCGTACAAGTCGCTCTTATAATATTAGGCGTAATATCACTGCACGCTAGTCGAATTTTCATTTTCAGATCATTCACATTCAAAGGGGGAGTAGTGAAAACAATATCTTTTAAATAACCCCATAGGAAAAAATCAAGCGGTGATAAATCTGGGGAACGAGCCGGCCACCGAATTGGACCCTTATTACCAATCCTTCTATTTGGGTACGTTCTATCCAGATATTCAGTAACAACCTGTGAATTGTGAGGAGGAGCACCATCTTGTTGCCACCAAATTCCTTGTCGTTCTGCTATGGGAATATCTTCCATCAACTGGATCAAATCATTTTCTAGAAAATGTAAATATCGCAATCCATTGAGATTTTCATTGAAAAAGTAAGGTCCTATGATGCGGCCATTGAACAATCCACACCATACATTAATACCCCAAGTAGTTTGAAAATTACTTTCGCGGGACCCAGTGGGGATTTTCTTGAGACCAATAGTGACTGTTATGTCGATTCACAACTCCATTATTGTGGAATCGCGATTCATCGCTCCACAAAATTTGACTGAATATGTTAGGACTTTCATGTAATATTACCTGAATACAAGCAATGAATTCAAGTCGTCGTTCAAAGTCCGTGGGTTTTCAAACCTTGTGCCAACTGAATTTTGAATGGGTGGTATTTATTTTCTTTCAGAATTCTCTGTACATTAGATTTACTCACACCGACTTCTTCTGCAAGAGTACGGATAGAAACATGTGGATGAATAATAATATAAGCCAACACATTGATCTCTAAATCTTCAGTTCTAACAGATCTCGTATGATGACGATGCTTTATAGTAGAAGGAAATGACCCAGTTCGCAATTTTTCTACAACTCTCGAAAAAGTCATTCGTGACGGAATGGGTCTGTCTGGAAAACGTTCTTGGTATAGACGTTGTGCTTGACGGCAGTTTTTCTGACATTCCTCAAAAATTAATAACATATCAATGCAATCACTTGGACTAAACGCGAAAGGCATTCTGGAGTTTTCGCACAAAGAACACAGTTACTGTTTTGCAAAGAATCACTGAATCGAACTGACAAGTAGATACAATTCAACAACATTTTATCAAATGTTGTTGAATTGTATGGCATCAACAAGCATAAGCTACTTGATGAAATTGTGCAATATAAAGCAATTCACCCTCAAGTTAGTCACATTCTCAAGAATTTCAATATTATATTCAACTGATATCGATATCGTATCATAGAGGTGAGAATAATGGTTTGTATTCAGTAGTAGTCTAGTTCAATTTTATAAAAGATATAGACTGGATTCGTGTACGAGTAAATAAGTTTTTTTGAAACTTTATATTTAAGGAAAAGTGCAATAACTCAACAACGCCGTAACCGAATTTCAAAAACCAAACATGAAATGATATCAGAATTTAACGTAGCATCTGAATATGTAATGATATATGGGCGTTCTATTTTAAAAAATGGAATTTTGGTCTGTAGCACCTACACCAAACACCCTGTATATTTTAAAAATTATATCAAAATATAGCTCTCATGAACTCCTAAAACTCTTGTATGAAACATTTTTGTGTATCTCCTTCAACAAACCAGATATTGCCTGTCACATAAAATGTGGGACACCCGGTATATATATATATATATATATATATATAATATATATATATATATATATATATATATATATATATATATATATATTATATATGTCTATTATATGAGTGTTGATATATTTTTAAACAAATCTGTCCACAACCATGTTGATACAAAATTTCGGCGTTGAACTATAGTGTATGTTCTAACTTTACTTTATTATAGGTGTTTTTTATATTCACATTTTATATTTCTATACTTACATTTGTATTTATGTTTCACAAGCTTTGTCCACAAGATTTATTTTTGATGGCAATAAGGTATATTACTATTATTATTATTAATCTGAAGCACCTTTCATGTTCAGCATACCGTTTTGAGAAATTTCGACCACATTGTCCCACATATACACCATTACATTCCTGACACTTAAGCTTATAAAACTCCAGATTTCTTCATGTTGTCCTTGTTTTTAGCATTAAAAAAGAAATTAGATAACCGACCTATGGTGTGAATGCCACTTCTACTTGTCGCAGTTGTCTCTGTTCTTTTACCAAAATATGTTAGAGATACACATTTCTTAATTTCTGGTTGTCTGATCTGGAGGTATATTAATCTGTGAGTAAATTTGAGTCTTCTGACTAACTTCTGGATTGTGCATCTGTTGAAACCATTATTATGTGCTATCTGTATAATTATTTTAATTTCCCTATCTAGATTGTTAGCAGATAAAGAATGCTCTGTGCAACGTTGAACTGTAGGATGGTGACTGTCGGAATGGAAGGAATCACTTGTGACTATAATGTTTCTATAACTCGATTTTCTATACACATTGAACTCAAATTTTTTCTGATTATGTGTCATGGTTAGATCTAAGAAATTAATCTGTTTCTCTATCTCCGTTTCGAGTGTGAACTGTATGTTTCTATTGAGATTATTCATAAATGTCATAAATGGGTTCAGCTATCTAGTAGTACTATCTCTGAAAGAGGCGAGAATATAGCCTACATGTCTGTACCAAAAATGTATATATTTTTTACCAGGTCAAAATTTACTATAGTGGTTTCCACTATAGTGGACGACTATAGTCGCTGAAGTCAGCGAATTTTCAATGCTATGACGTGGGACAAAATTAGTGATATTTTTGAACTTGTTGAGACGTTAAAACTAATTCTCTTATTGGGCTATTTATATTCGAAGCTACCGGTCTTACGAGGTTATCTTCTTTATGTGTTTATTTATATTAGGCCATATAGTTTGGGGCGAGAGGGGTTCATGTTGGTGATTCTTCGTTTCTCTAATTCAGTGAAAATGAGTTTAGTATCTGAAAGGAAATTCTTTAGTTTATTTTGACTATTTCTTGTTCAGTCTTTCTTGATGACAGTAAGATTTTCATTATATATGACATTCAATTTTCTGAATGTATGTTTCTCCTTCAAGTATAACGATGGCATTCAATTTATCAGCTTTCGTGAGAACAAGATCGCTTTTTTTTATTTTTTGTGTTTAGCTTTTATTATGCCTGTTTCTATGTGGTTTGATAATGCAAATGGATGATTCTGAATTACTTCATTAATTTTCTATGGCCCTATATCTCATATCTGTCTATTTCAATGCAATAGCTGTACCTATCTGTAAATTACGTATCTAAACTGTTTTTGTTGATTATTGTTGTGCATATTTTGGGCCGTTGGACATTGATGCACCAACAATAATCAACAAAAACAGTTTAGATACGGTAATAACAGATACAGCTATCGTATTGAAACAGAGAGATAATAGAGATATTGAGGCATATAAAATCAATAAATTCGAGTTCAACGTATATAGAAAACCGAGCTATACAGACGTTACAATCCCAAGTAATTCCTTCCATTCCAACAGTTATAAATTAGCTGCCTACATGCCAATGTTGCGCAAAGCATTCTCATTACCTTTATCTGCTAAAAATCTAGATAGGAGGAAATTATAATAATTATACAGATAGGGACATAATAACGGTTTCAACGCAGAGACAATCCAGAAGTTAGTCAGAAAACAAAGCCTCAAATTCACTTAGAGATTAATATATCCCAGATCAAACAACCAGAAATCAAAAAATTTGTAACTCTAACATATTTTTGTAAAAAAAATAGAGACAATTGCGGGTTTTTTCCAGAAAACAATGCGGAAGTGGCATTCAGCTCACATGGCAGGTTATCTAATTTACTTATTGATGCCAAAGATAGAGCAGACAAGATGGAGAAATCTGGAATTTATGAGCTTTAGTGTCCAGAGTGAAATAGTGTTCATGTAGGACAAAATGGTCAAAATTTCTCAAACATGAACATGAAAGGTCCTTCAGATTAGGTGAAAATGATTTGACGTTTTCAAACCATTCCTTGGAATGCAACCACAAACTTCCGAATGTAAAAAATACGAAAATTTTGAACTATGCAAGCAAGGGTTGGAAACTCAATTATTTGGAATCCTTGGAAATTCATAAGCATTGCGGATGTAATCTGCTAAGTGATCAAATCGATCTAGTTTACTCACCAGTTTTCAAATTGGCGTATCCACATTGTCACAGGTAAACAAATTCCAGGTACTCAATCAAGTTGAGGACCTCTATTATTACCTACAGTAAAAATATATAAGGGCTATTATTATGACTTATTTTCAGTTCATTGTAATTGTTTGAAAATGTCCTTCCTTATAGGACGAAACTGCACTAACATTATTCACAAATAAAAGCCTCTGGAGACACTCTACATTTTGTTTTATAAGAGAGAGGACATTGGTAGATCAAGATCTTCAGATGATGCGGGTGCTGCAGGTTCTTTCGGGTTTTCCTGCAGCTGAAAAAGCAAATGCGTCACTGGAGTCAATGAAGTCGCCCCGGAGCTCCAATTAATTTTTATTGTTGTTTTTTTTATCGTCGTTTCAATAAAGAATACTTTTAAGAAAAAGTGGTAAAAAACAGGAAATTCTATTTCTCATTTTTCATGATGATCTCCTACAACGTAATGCTACATCCATTAATTGATTAATATATATATATATATATATATATATATATATATATATATATATATATATATATATATAAGTGAAAACAATATTTGGGTATGCAGCAGGCCAAAAATTTAGTGTACTCTTATAACACAGATTCCAAGCTTTCGATAATCTTTATTATCATCATCAGGGATGCTACAATAAGGATAAAAAACAGTCATATTTATAAAATAACAATTCAAGCCGACTTACAGTGTATGTGAGGTTATGTGGCAGGTTGAAAGAAATATGGACGTAACATATATGAAAAATTACTAAGATGTCACTTAGGATGTTACAGACAAACAATATACAGGGTGTCCCTGGACTTCCTCTTTTCCTCTCGGGAATGTATAGATGGGGTCAAAATATCACCAGTACTTCATATAACTTTTTTTCCTAAAAGTCTTCGTAACCAAGTTACGGGCCCTCGAAGTTACAAAATGAAAAATGTTTTTCTTTGATAACTTTTCAAGTGAATATTCAAAATCATCCAAATTTTGGTAATTGACTAAACAAATGAATTCCGTCGATGAGCTTTCATGCAGGAGTCAGTTGTTTTGCTACAAAGTCAGGAACGGACTACCCCCGATGGTCACACCCCAAAACTTTGAAATGACAGATATTTTTCAATATTTTTCAACAAAATAAGGTTAGTTCTTGGACAATTTTATGAATAAAAGTACTCGTGTGGAAAGTCGATCGGAGCAACGAGTCTTGATAAAAATGTAGTTCTACTCGACGACATCAAACCCGCTCGTCCACCATTATTTGAAATGAATAATTATCAAAGCAGAAATAATAATGATAACGTTAATTCAACAACATTTATAACAGGAATAATACAAAGTATGCTAAAATGAAGTCGTAAACAAAAAGTACAGTACCTATATGGAAGTTTAAGTCACAATTGTGATAGCAGATATTTTTTCAAAAGAAATATCAAGTTCTGTAGATTCGTGGTGTTTTTAAACTAACAAGCTACTCTACTATGAAATATCGAATTCATTCCATATTTTGTATGTACATAATACGTGTGGAATAATCACGTTTCGTGTTGATCATTTATCTGAATCTCATGAAACTCAACATTCGAATGTTTCAAATTCTTCTTCACAGCTAAACTGTTGAGGAGTTTCACTGATAATTATAATTTTATGGGAGAAATTCTTTAACACGAATCTAAATTTAGCTGAAAAAACGCACATCGGAAAAAATATTTACTATACTAATAAAAAGCAAACGAATGAACTACAAAAACGGCTGCACATGATCAGGTGAAAAATATCCAGGGAATAATTATGTTCCATTTCTTTCACAGATGTTGACAAAAAAACCTTTTAGAAAGTTTTGATAAAAAATGAGAAACTGGAATGCGATTTTGTTTTGTTGAGTGGTGCGTTGTCATATTGACTATCATTGTATTGTCAATATTCTATAGGATATTTTGAATTTTTTTTGATATGGCCGAACAGTTTACATTCAATGAATATGCAGATATGCATGTATTTTATGGACGAGCATTTTGTAATGCTGCAGAAGCTCGTCGTCTGTATTCCGAGCATTTTCCCAATCGAACGGTACCGTCAAGAGAAAACTTCGAGCGTGTCGATCGCAGCTTGAGGGACACAGGTATGTAATAATTGATAATTAATTTGAGCACGTTGTTTTATTTCGATATTATTGTAGGTACAGTTTTGCCAAAACGAGGTGGTGAGGGCGCTCCTAGGACTGTACGTACGTTGTATTGGAGGAAAATATTTTGGAAGCCGTCGCTGATGATCCTTCAATGAGCATCAGAAATCTATCAGAACAGTTCCATACATCCAAGTCCACTATTCATAGAATAATTAGGGAACAACTGCTCACCCATTTCACATCCAGAAGGTACATGCCATGACACCTCAAGATTTTCCAGCACGACTGGAATATGCCAATTGGTTCATGGATAGGCAAAAGAGGATATGACTTTTATTAATCGAGTTTTACTCACTGATGAAGCAGGTTTCAGTAGAGATGGAGTTATCAACTCTCATAATCTCCATATATGGGCCGAAGAAAATCCCCATGGGATATTGCAAACCAACACCAACGGAAATTCAACGTGAATGTTTGGGCTGGTATCATAGGAAACCATCTTATAGGACCATTCGTTCTACAGGACCGATTGAATGGAGAACGTTATTTGGAGTTCATTCAGAACGATTTGAATGGACTTTTGGAACATGTTCCATTGCAAACCCGAAGAGATATGTGGTTTATGCATGATGGCGCTCCTCCTCATTTTAGTTTGATTGTGCGTGACCATCTGAACCATATTTTCCACAATAGATGGATTGGTAGAGGTGGGCCATATTCATTGCCATCGCGGTCTCCGGATTTAAATCCATTGGATTTCTTTCTGTGGGGGCATCTAAAAAGCCTTGTTTATGCTACACCTATTCACACAAGAGATGCATTGTTGAATAGATAACATTACATTGTGAAGCCATACGAAACGACCCTGGAATGCTATTTCAAGTACAGAGAGGGTGTCTTCGCAGACTAAGAAAATGTATAGAGAGAGAAGGTGGTCATATCGAGCAGTTTCTGTAGCGGATTTTTCATTTCTGTTTGCTCTTGAGGCTCTTGAGTTTCGTTAGTTAAACGTGTTTGCATTATAAAAATTCGTTATGAACATTTTACCTATCATTTCCAATTTCCTTAAAAACTAATTTTCGAATAATGGTAGACATCTCAGGATAAATGTTGTTGAATTAACGTTATCATTATTATTTCTGCTTTGATAATTATTCATTTCAAATAATGGTGGACGAGCGGGTTTGATGTCGTCGAGTGAAAACTACATTTTTATCAAGACTCGTTGCTCCGATCGACTTTCCACACGAGTACTTTTTTTCATAAAATTGTCCAAGTAAACCTTAATTTGTTGAAAAATATTGAAAAATATCTGTCATTTCAAAGTTTTGGGGTGTGGACCATCGGGGGTAGTCCGTTCCTGACTTTGTAGCAAAACAACTGACTCCTGCATGAAAGCTCATCGAAGGAATTCATTTGTTTAGTCAATTACCAAAATTTGGATGATTTTGAATATTCACTTGAAAAGTTATCAAAGAAAAACATTTTTCATTTTGTAACTTCGAGGGCCCGTTACTGGTAACGAAGGATTTTAGGAAAAAAAGTTATATGAAGTACTGGTGATATTTTGACCCCATCTATACATTCCCGAGAGGAAAAGAGGAAGTCCAGGGACACCCTGTATAGTAGATTTAATGATATATCATTATATTATCAAATTTAAAAACCACCTGTTCCTTGAAGAGGAAACCACGTGCATGATTCAAAAAAATGGGATATGACATGTAATTCAAAATTAGCATGCGCTGTATACGCCAATTACAGGGCTTAAAACGAATTGACATTATATATATATATATTTATATATATATATATATATATATATATATATATATATATATATGTATATATATATATATATATATATATACACAAATATATATATATATATATATATACAAATATATATATATATTATATATATATATATATATATATTTATATATATATATATATATATATATATATATATATATATATATATTATATATATATATATATATACAGTGTCACCGATAAAGTCCGCATCAAATGGGAAACTTTTTTATTTATCGTTTTATGTGAAATTTGATTTTGGCAGTAGATTTTGCTTAAGAAATGATGTCAAATGGCGTCTACAAAATAGGTCACGTGATTTCCTTAACCTGTCAAAATTGACATTTTTAAAAAAGAAACATCGAAAAATGACATTATTCTTCAAAATATCCAAAAATATCAAAGGATAAAAACATTTTCTTTTGTAATTTTATACCCACACACCAAGTTTCAAACCCAATAAGTATTTTATATTTCACTATTTTTCCGCATTCCTGCTTTTTCTACTCATCAAAATTTAAGCACACCTGTACTAAATCATTTATTTTAACTAAACTCGTCACCGAATTTCTTTTTTTGTAATATAATAATATTTTAAGAGACTCTTTGATGTTTAAAAACAAATTTTGAAAAATAAAAGTTGTCAAACTTGATGCAAAGTTCATCTAGTTTCAACGGGGCTTTCCAAACTATACAGTACTTGAGTTTTTTAATGAGCAAATGGCCTCACAATATGAATTAGAACAAAACGGAACATTAGGAAACAATATCTTAGAGTGTTTATTGTTTTTTCAACAAAAAATACAGTGGAATTTGATCTTAATTAAAAGGAACTAAAAATAAACATGTACCTATACCTATAGCAAAAAAAACACGAAAAAAAGACTCACGACATTAAATACACTACATTTCTGTATGTCTTCCATCGCGTTCTATGCAGATAATTGTTCCTTCTTGATACATCTTTTATTGAGTTGCTGATACTCACAGGGTTTATGTTTAAAATAGAGTTTCTAATAACAGTTTCTAGGTGATTCACGTCACGAAAAGGTCTTTGTTTATAAACGATTTGTTTTAAGTAACCCACAAGAAAAAATCTAGTGGGGTTAAATCTGGCGACCTAGGCGGCCATATTTGCTCCATATTTCGCCCAATAACTTTGCCCTAAACATTTCTAATAGTTTCTCTTTGACTTGTCTTGAACTATGAATAGGAGCCCCGTCACATTGATACCACAGACTGTGTCTTATTTCAACCGGCATATTGTCCACTATATCACTGATCTCAGTATTTAGAAATTGCAAATAATTCTGAGAAGTTAAATTGTGTCTAAAAAAGAATGGTCCCATTACCTGATTATTTAAAACACCGCACCACACATTTGTTTTTAAATGAATATTGGTCCCGACATTCTATCACAAAATGAGGATTTTCCTGAGCCCACCACCTACAATTCTGGGAACTTACTATGCCGTTCGATGTGAAGGTAGCTTCGTCGGTCCATAGGATTTTGTAAAGAAATTTTCTGTTTAATTCTACTTCTCCTTGGTACCAGAAAGAGAAATCTAGTCGAACATCGAAATCTCTTTCCTTTAAGGTATTTATAAATTTGGGTTTGTAGGGTTTGAATTTATTTTTATGTAAAATTGCTCTTACGCTTTCTCTTTTAACGCCAGTTCTATCTACAATATTGGTAATACTTGATTTTCCCTGTTCGATAACATCCAGGCAGACAGCCAACTGAATCTCATCATTATTGCGTGATGGATTATGACGTTTTTTAAAAGTATTTTCAACTGAACCAGTCAGTTTAAATTTTTTTTAAAATCCTACTTACAGTGGATTGCTGTACATGTCTACCAGGATGTCTTGCGTTAAAAATATCAGCCACTTGTCGATGCAATGTGTTTTCACACAAATTAGCACAATTTCAATTTTTTCTTGTAAAGATAACATATTATTTTAATTTTCATACATTACATTGAACTAACGGGCATTAATTTATTCAGTGACAGTGACGTTTTCTAAAACACATTATGTAGTTTCATATTTTTTCACAGCCTACCAGTTTTTTTAAATTAGTGTTGTTAGCGGAGTAGGTAAATGTAAATACTATGAGTTTTTTTCTTTTATTGAATGGGCTTCAAGAATCACGAAATGATGTTTCCTAATGTTCCGTTTTGTTCTAATTCATATTGTGAGGCCATTTGCTCATTAAAAAACTCAAGTACTGTATAGTTTTGAAAGCCCCGTTGAAACTAGATGAACTTTGCATCAAGTTTGACAACTTTTATTTTTCAAAATTTGTTTTTAACATCAAAGAGGCTCTTAAAAAAAATAAATTCGATGACGAGTTTAGTTAAAATAAATGATTTAGTACAGGTGTGCTTAAATTTTGAAAAGTAGAAAAAGCAGGAGTGCGGAAAAATGAAAATATAAAATACTTATTATGGGTGAAACTTGGTGTGTGGGTATAAAATTACAAAGAAAATGTTTTTATCCTTTGATATTTTGGATATTTTGAAGAATAATGTCATTTTTTCGATGTTTCTTTTTTTAATGTCAATTTTGACAGGTTAAGGAAATCACGTGACCTATTTTGTAGACGCCATTTGACATTTCTTAAGCAAAATCTACTGCCAAAATCAAATTTCACATAAAACGATAAATAAAAAAGTTTCCCATTTGATGCGGACTTTATCGGTGACACTGTATATATATATATATATATATATATATATATATATATATATATATATATATATAATAAATTCGGAAATTTAATAAATTTTTTCATCATCAGGGATGCTACAAAATTGTGGTGGGTGTAAGTAATATTAAGATATAAATGAATGATTAGACTTTCAACTTTTTTGAGGATGTTTCATACGATGGTTATGTAAAATATTGGACACAAAGTGTTGGATGAGCATTGATACATACATTTATAAAAATAGGAAAAGGATGTCTAATATTGGATAAAATATTTGATGAAAAACGTCACAGTTTAAAATTGTTTTGAAAGAAGATAATGTCACATGTCAAAACGATTTGTGAAATTTTTATAAACAAACTTTCATAGCCTACTCGATTTAATTAACTTAATTCGAAAGTGAAGAGTGACAAAAATTATTGAAATCAAATTTGGCATAAAGTAATATGCATGGATATAGAAAATTGTAAATATTTTGAAAACGATCACCTCCAGCGTTGTTGAGGAGGTGTACCTTTTTTTACTTGGAAAAGGTGTTGGGAATTGACAAGTACCAAAAGTTTACTGTCAAAAAAGTTAGGGCAATTTGAAATAAATTATGACAGCGTACGCAGCGCCCTCTAGATGATACATGAAAATTAATAGGAAATTATGATTTCCCATGTCAAAAAAACCCCAGGTATCGAATTCGTGCAAATTACATATTTTTTGCAAGAGTTATTGTCACTTGAATATTTTAACGTACTTATGTTACACCCTGTATATAAACAACTTTGATTTTCTTGAAAACTAGATTGATAGTAATCATGTCATCCTTCAAGAATAAATTAATCTAAAAATAAATTTTGTAACTGATATCTCACCTTCTTCAAGACATCTTTTAATCCTGGGAGACAAGGTGATACATGCTACAATAGTACCACAAGTAACATAAGTGCATACATAATTCGGGAGGATGTTGAATTTCTACATGATGGGCATGCAGAGCAACAAAGGGAGCAGGCGGTGCTTCCACACAGCAGGCGAGCTGTAATAAAGAAATTCATTAGAAATAATATTGTCCACCGAAAAATATTGTCAGTTTTTCACCTGCGCAGCAGACAAAGACCTAGTACGGCCCCATTTCGATTCTGAAAGGTGTTGATGTGTAATTTCTTCAGAATGTAGCTTCAGCATTACCTATGTATTACTCACTTTATTATTTACCAGACGGATATATATTCAATAATTGTACATCGAAATTTTTGATGTTATAAAAGTGGAAAACAAGTTATATTGAAATGTACGAAATAAACACACTGATGACAAATGACACTGACAGTGATGAATGCGTAGTATAGGTAATGAATATGTCCGTAAATCAACTTGGTTACTTTGGTTGGTTATTTCGTGTCCCGTAAATGTCATTTTTTGAAAAAATGGTAAATTTTCCTGAAGTTTGGTTGATTATCTGTCACCGAAACGACCGATGTTTAGGATCGGTGAGGGGACGGACGTGCTGATAACGTTCCACAAAGAAGGTACGCGGCCATGTGCTATCGTGGGGCTGTTTTGTGTTGTGTCGTATTAAAATTGAATGTGGAGTGTCTAAAAAAGTGATGAATAAGTGGCCCCCTTTATTCACGCCGG
>NW_027412528.1:2826186-2891895 GCF_025532065.1 Leptinotarsa decemlineata | reverse complement strand
GGAAAAGCTGAATACACTTATTTGAATTCATGAATCGAAGAGGTTTATGTATTAAAGTGTATAAACTTAATACAAAAACCTCTTCGATTCATTAATTCAATACGTTGTGATTCTCGATTGAAATATACTTTATTTATAAGAATTTCAGTCCAAATATGTTTTCAAAGGCATTTTTACACGACTTCTTTTTGTGCTGGCTCACGCAAATGAATTAATGGTACTATCAAACTTAAAAGATATTGTTATTTCTTCTTCAATACCCAGAAGAGCGATAAAAAAAGATTAAAATGTAGGTTTTCTCTATGGTTGTCTTAAAATTAGATAAAAAGGATGAATAAAAAAATTAAGTGAATACTTGTATAACAAATGATTACACTAGGAAGGAACAGTACACTACAGAAAGAAACGAATTGTCACAAACAATTGAAATAATATTTCTAATCAAAGAAAAGGAAACTAAATCTAGCTTCTTGAGGCGTGTTCATTCCTATTGAAAAAAGTAACACCACCAGCTCAGCTACTCCTAGCGACTCTTAGAAATACATATAAAATATTTGTTACGTGTTTTCAAACAGAAATATTACTTTCAATAGAAATGAGATAAAAAATATATAAATAAGCTATTCCTACAAAGAAATACCGTAAGCAAACATTTATGAAAAAGTGAGTCAAAGAAAGGAATTTTCATCGAAAGTAATATAAATATTAAGATTGCAAGATTTATTGTAGAAAGTAATACTTCAGTGGTCATGGAAACTGAAGAAACAAGACTAAAATTTTTAATATATCAGCATCATTGAAACTGGATTAATATAATTCGTGAACAGTAGACTTTATGTATCATAATACGTTCATTACTAAAGACCAAAAAAAAATAAAATAACGATGAGTTCCGTAAAAATTTCACAAAATAAAATTCATACAATCTAAACATCCAATTAATGTATCATTTTGTCAATCCAGTCATATAAATTTATCAATCACCACTCGCCCCCAGATATGCAGTTTTAATATTCGTTGGCAGAATAGAACAAAATTTGACATGCTACTGTTACTAAGGAGGAATGGAATTGTCTCATCACTACTTTTTATGTAAAATGATTGTTTGCTGGTGTATGAATACGAGTAAACTTTATTCAGAGCGTGTGGCTGGGCGAAAGTCTAGGGTTTTGAATATCTCAGTTCAAAAATGTCTTTGAAATTCATCGATGAGGAATGGAAACATTGGTGGAGTATGTATAATAGAAAAATGGTATTTTTCAATAATACTTCTATAGTGAAACAGGACCTTTTTGAAGCACCTCATAATTTTTCTTTGGCACCTGTGTGTCAAGTGATATGAGAATGTCTCGAGGAATTGCAGTCACTTTTAGGTGAGTTACCTACCTATTCCATGCTAAATTTTTCAACGCTTATTATTTTAGGAAAAAGTATGGTAGGGTTAAACAGCTCTTAGATCAAAATCAAAAGCCTGGGGGACTGGCTATACTTCGGCATGAAGAGCAGTATATATTTTATTTGGTAACGAAAATGCGATTTTACAATAAGCCAAATTATAGATTTATTTTTTCGAGTCTTGGCAAACTGCGAGACTTCATTCATTTGAATGATATCCATGATTTGGCTATACCTAAATTATCTTGTGGCCGGGATAAAAAAAAAGGAAACTTATCCGTCCAATGAGAAGTTTTCTATTCGTAATATCAACTGCCTCATACATATTTATGAATGATATGATTTCTAAAAGATCTCAAGGCGAACCTCCCACCAAAAAAAAAGGTAACGCGCCAAAACAGATCCAAAAAACACTATTAAGTAATTTGTGTAGTATCCATATAAACGACCTAATTGGTTCTGGTTAGCAATATCTCCTGGGTGGTGTGGAACTTTGCTAAATTACTGAATTAACAACTGACTATTTTTTACCACTTTGAAAACCATCTTTGCAAGCGATAATTTGGTAGTGGTTGCTTCCTTCAACTTTAACTTCATGATTTTCTATCGATTTCCGTTAAAAAAAATTTGTGAGAAGTATATCAAAAATTTAATTATATGTAACAAACCAATTAATGTTATTCACCTGTAAACCTATTTTTGAAGCTATTATTTCAGAGTGGTTGTTTCATACTATTGTTAATTCATGATTCTCTATACATTTCCGTTACTGAATTTTGTGCGGAGTATACGAAAAAACTGATTATATACGAAAAAAATTAGTCAACTTCATTATTTTCTTTCACCATGTAAACCAATTTTGCAAGCGATTATTTCGCAGTGGTTGCTTTCGACTATTGTTATTTCATGATTTTCTATTCACTTCCGTTACTAAATTTTGTGTGGAGTATATAAAAAAACTGAATTATATACGAAAAAATTAGTCAACTTCATTATTTTCTTTCACCATGTAAACCAATTTTGCAAACGATTATTTCGCAGTGGTTGCTTTTGACTATTGTTATTTCATGATTTTCTATACACTTCCGTTACTAAATTTTGTGTGGAGTATATAAAAAACTGAATCATATACGAAAAAATTTAGTCAACTTCTTATTATTTTTTTTCACCCTGTGAACCAATTTTTCAAGCGATTATTTCGCCGTGGTTACTTTCTTCAATTGGTACTTCATGATTTCCGATCGATTTCTGTTACTAAATTTTGGGCAGAGTATATGAAAAATTTAATTATATGTAACAAAAGCAGTAAAAGCAGCCAACTCAGTTATTTTTTCCATGGGACAAACATTTATTCCAAGCGATTTATTTCTCAATGGTTATTTTCAACCATTGTTATTTCATAATTTCCTATACAATTCCGTTGTTTAATTTCGTGCGGAGCATATGAAAAAACTGAATTATATACGAAAAAAAATTTGTCAACTTCATTATTTTTTTCCACCCTGTAAACCTTTTTTGCAAGCGATTTTTTTTCAGATTGTTTGCTGTTATCATTGTTATTTCATGAGTTTATACCAATATCTGATACTGAATTTTGTGCAGAGTATATGAAAAATGAATTATATACGGAAAAATGAGTCAACTTTATTATTTTTTTCCACCCTATGAACCAATTTTGCAAGCGATTATTTCACACTAATTACTTTCTACTATTGTTAATTCATGATTCTCTATACATTTCCGTTACTAAATTTTGTGCGGAGTATATAAATAACCTGAATTATTTACGTAAAAAATGAGTCAACTTCATTATTTTCTTTCACCCTGTAAACCAATTTTGCAAGTGATTATTTTGCAGTAGCTGCTTTTTTCAGTTGTTACCTCATGATTTTCTATTGATATCCGTTACTAAATTTGTGCTGAGTATATGAAACCTCAATTATTTACGTAAAAAAATTAGTCAACTTCATTATTGTTTTCCACCTATGAACCAATTTTGCAAGCGATTATTTCGCAGTGGTTGCTTTCTTCAATGTTACTTCATGATTTTCTATTAATATCCGTTACTAAATTTTGTGCTTAGTATATGAAAACCTGAATTATTCACGTAAAAAAATTAGTCAACTTCCTTATTTTCTTTCACCCTGTGAACCAATTTTGCAAGCGATTATTTCGCAGTAGTTGCTTTCTTCAATTGTTACTTCATGATTTCCGATCGATTTCTGTTACTAAATTTTGTGCAGCAGAGTATATGAAAAATTGAATTATATGTAACAAATCAGTAAAACCAGCCAACTCAATAAATTTTTTCCATCGAACAAACAGTTTTTTCAAGCGATTATTTCTCAATGGTTATTTTCTATCATTGTTATTTCATAATTTCCTATACAATTCCGTTGTTTAATTTCGTGCGGAGCATATGAAAAACTGAATATTATGTGGAAAAAATTATTTGAATTCAATAATTTTTATCACCCTGTAAACCTATTTTGCAAGCGATTTCTTCTGAGTGGTTGCTTTTATCAACCTGATTTTCTATCGATATCTGATACTGAATTTTGTGCAGAGTATATGAAAAATGAATTATATACGGAAAAAATTAGTCAACTTTATTTTTTTTACACTCTGTGAACCAATTTTGCAAGCGATTATTTCAGATTGATTACTTTCTACTATTGTTAATTCATGATTCTCTATACATTTCCGTTACTAATTTCGTGCGGAGTATATGAAAAACTGAATTATATACGAAAAAATTTAATCAACTTCATTATTATTTTCCACCCTATGAACCAATTTTGCAAGCGATTATTTCACACTAATTACTTTCTACTATTGTTAATTCATGATTCTCTATACATTTCCGTTACAAAATTTTGTGCGGAGAATATGAAAAAGTGAATTATATACGAAAAAAAATTTAGTCTTCATTATTTTTTTCCACCCTGTAAACCTATTTTGCAAGCGAGTTTTTCAGAGTGGTTGCTTTCATCAATTGTTATTCCATGATTTTCTATCGATATCTGATACTAAATTTTGTGCAGAGTATATGAAAAATGAATTATATATGGAAAAAATTAGTCAACTTTGTTATTTTTTTCCACCCTGTGAACCAATTTTGCAAGCGATTATTTCAGACTAATTACTGTCTACTATTGTTAATTCATGATTCTCTATACATTTCCGTTACGAAATTTTGTGCGGAATATATGAAAAACTGAATTATATACGAAAAAATTCATCAACTTCATTATTATTTTCCATCCTGTGAACCAATTTTGCAAGCGATTATTTCACACTAATTACTTTCTACTATTTCAATTCATGATTCTCTATACATTTTCGTTACTAAATTTTGTGCGGAGTATATGGAAAACTGAATTGTATACGAAAAAATTTAATCAACTTCATTATTTTTTCCACCCTGTGAACCAATTTTGCAAGCGATTATTTCGCAATGGTTGCTTTCTACAATTGTTACTTTATGATTTTCTATCGATTTCCATTACTAAATTTTGTGCAGAGTATATAAAAAATTGAATTATATGTAAGAAAGCAGTCAACTCAATTAATTTCATTCACCTTGTAAACCTATTTTCCAAGCGATTATTTCAGAGTGGTTGCTTTCTTCTATTGTTATTTCATGATTCTCAGTATATTTTCGTTGCTAAATTTGTGGCAGATTATTCATAAACTGAATTATATACTGAAGAAATCAGTTAACATGGTAAACATTATCAGTGATAATCATTTCTCCTTCCAAGTGTTTATTTGGACGAGTCTACATATATTCAATCTCTAGTTTACAAAATGAATATCATTTGATATCATTTAGGAGAGTGAAATTTCACACTCTGCTGTATATGTGAAGTTTCTCCAAGTTTATTCATGACATGAATGTATCAATTATAACCTTTACTCCGTACGCTACTGAACGTTCGGAAGTATTCGTAAATTTTGGCAGCTAACTTTAGCAGCCAGTTTCACACTGCTCAAATTGTCAAGGCCTGTCGTGTCCCAATGTTGAATTACCAACAGTTTAGGATTCGTTTGATACGATGTATCACTATTTAGGCGATTAACTTGCACCGAGGATGAAGAAGAGAAACATGTAATGACGATTACAATTCTACCAACTGTTTAAAACTTTATATCTCAGAAATGGTGGCTCTTAGAAAAAAATGTAGATAATCATCTGAACTACAAATTTTGTATGAACTAATTATATGATAAAACGCGAAAAATTTGTTTTTATGACCTTCAACCTTGAGTAATTTTTTTCCAGGTATCGGACCGATAGCTAGAAATTTTATTCATAATGTACCACAAATGTACCAAAGATAAATCATCTATTATTTTAAGTAAAAATTACTGTGATCTCCAGTCATTGAAATCTCAATGAATTCGATATAATTTAAACAAAATTGGAGATTCAATATTCGTCAAACACATATGTTATTGACATGAATACACTAATAATACAATCATGTCTAAATAATTTAAATTCAATTTCTCTGGAAAAATTGTGTACTTCCTATTCACTGTTATTTCTTACTTTTATGTACATAGATTCCAGTCTTTTTCAATTTTCTGTACAATGAAATATATTTCCCTGCAGATATTGTTCGAGGAATGATGAATTTTTCACAAAAGGTAGTTTTACTGTTCGCCGCACTACTCAAACTACCGTATCCTAAATTTTTCAGGAAGGTTAAAACAAAACTATAACAATTATGCGAGTCTTCTCTGTACGATTCAGGACACCAACATTTCTGATCACAGACATTCTTCAAAATTGTATTCCAGTGATTGCTCCACGATCTTGGAGCCTGATCCAATAGCAAACATTGCCCCCACTCAATGCTTTGGTGAGATCTGAGACCGTTCTTGTCAAATTCAACAATATCTCCTCTAGACGTGGTTACTCCAACATGAAGATCCTTGGAGTTGAAATAGTCACTGCACAGAACAGTTAGATTATTACACATACATCAAGGATCAGTCGAGTAATTTTGTCTTATGAAATGTTAATTGTTTGTTTGAAGGTGTTTCGTGGTGCATTTCATTAGTTCGGACTTCCATTGTCTGATATGATAAACATCAAAAAAATAACTGAAAAATAACTTATGATGCACTGTTTGGAACCTTTGGTGTAGTAATGAATATTACTGGAGTTTTTTCTCAACACCAAATCGTTATATAATCAGCTATATAAAAAAATTTAGCTGAAAATTGTTTTATATAAATATATATTGTAGAATAATAGATAAGGCAAAATTGTAAAATCAATTTAGGTTGGTATACATGTATGGTTGGTACGCCTGGATGGTTTTACCTGTATGGGTTACCTTTATAGCATAAATAGGATTAGCTCGCACTAGTTCTTAGTTTTAATCTTTCTCTTTTGAAGATGATCACTTGGTGATCGAAACACGTGTCAAGGTGTTAAAAATAACGATTTGTTGTTGGGAAAAAACTCCAGTAATATTGAAAAATAACAATTATATTACACAAAAAACCGAAATTACAATGAAATACAAGCAACAATAAAAAAATTAAACTATTAACACGAGATGAAAATTAAAAAAATTAATCATCAACAAGAAATGAAAATTGAAAATCAAAAGATTCCAAGCCAAGTTACTTGTTAATATATACAATCGTCTTCGGGTGATAACATCGTCTTCAGGTGATAACATCGTCTTCGGGTGATAACATCGTCTTCGGGTGATAACTGGGTGATAACATCGTCTCCAGGTGATAACTGGGTGATAACTTTTTAATTTTCATCTCGTTTTAATAGATCATTTTTTTGATTTTTTGGTTGTTGCTTGTATTTCATTGTAATTTCAGTTTCTTTTTGCGTAACATAATTATTATTTTTCAGCTTATCTTTCTAATTTTTACAGATTTTTTCAGGGATTCAAAATCAATGTATATCATATTAGACAATGGAAGTCCGAACTAATGAAATGTCAATTGCTTTCACCTATACTTATGATGCACTGTTTGGAACTGTTGGTGTAGTAATTAATATTACTGTAGTTTTTTTACCAACACCAAATCGTTATTTTAAACACCTCGACACGTGTTCGATCACCAAGTGATCATCTTCAAAGAGGAAGATAAAACTAGAAACTAACGTGAAGCTAATGCTATTTATGCTATATAGATATCCCATACAGGTAAACCATCCACGTGTACCACGCATACAGGTATACCAACCTAAATTAATTTAACAATTTTGCCTTATCTATTATTTTACAATATATGTTCAACTATTATAGCTGTATATAAAACAATTTTCAGCTATATAAAAATTAATTTTACAATATTGCCTATCTAAATTTTTTTTTGCAAAGTGTCCTTATGTAGTAATCAGTAAACCCAACAACATTATTTTAACAAGCTATATAGTTTGCTCTTTGGTATAGGTCCGTCATCGTTATTCATAATATTATTGTGTTTACTTATTTCTACACTCTCATAGGCATCTAGTTGCCTGTTGTTGTTAACTTGTCTAACTAATCTTATGAACTGAAGTCTATGGAATGGTTTTGTTGCAAAATATGATGGGCGACTGCTGATTTTTCAGGTCTTTCATATTTTAAGTGTCCTATTGGTTCCTTATATCTTACTTCAATAGATCTTTTTGTCTGTCCATAATATTTTGCATCGCAGTCCTTACATTCAATTTCATAAATTCCAGACTTTTCCGAATTCTCGACTTTGTCTTTTGGACTTCCCAAAAGGTTCTGAAGTGCATGACTTGTTTTAAAAACCACCTTCATACCTAGTTCCTTGAAAATCTTTCCAAAGTTTTCGTATATTGGTGGTATGGAACAGAGATGTATTTATCTTGGTTTTTATCCTTTGTGAAAGTCGAGATTTCGTTCATTCTTAACCTAAACTTCTTCTTCCTTATTATGTCATCTACAATACCCCTCGAGAAACCATTAGTGGCTGCTATTTCCTGTATTGTACGTCTTTCTTTTGTGACCTATCATGTTTTAGGGGGAAAGTCAAAAGACGATGCACTAAAATATTCAACCCAGCACGTTTGTGCTGTCCACAGTGATGTGAACTGTCAGGAATATACCTGTACGTGCTTGTTTCTTTTCTGAATATATCGTATTCTAACCCTCCATATTGGCTCCTCATTACCAAAACGTCAAGAAATGGTAGTTGTCCCTTATTTTATAACTCGTACGTGAATTTTATTGATGGACATCTATTATTTAAAATGGAAACAAAGTTCTTAATATTCGATTTTTTGATATCGAATATCGCGGAAATATCATCCACATACGTTAGCTAAATCCTAGGTAAATACTTCGACTTTTCTTTGGTTTCCATTTCGAATCTGCTCATGAACAGGTCTGCTAGGTAGGGGGACAAGGGGTTTCTAATGGCCGTTTCTTCCTGTTGTTCATAACAGCAACCTTCTACCTGGAACCGATTTTGTTTCATACACAAATTAGTAAGAGAAACGAATTCATCGATTTTGTTATTATTGAAATCATTTTTCTCTAGTAATTCCCTGAGATATTGCAAGGTCTGTGGAATTGGGACGCTAGGAAATGAGAAACTAACATCAAAAGAAACCAAAATCTCACCTTCTTGCAGAACCATGTTTTTTGTATGTTGTATGAACTCTAAAGAGTTTTTTATACAAAAACTTAGTTCCGCAATAGACAAGGTTTCAAATTCCTTAGTGAGCCACTTTGCTATTTGGTAGGTAGGAGCTCCAATAGCTGACACGATAGGGCGCATTGATTTTCCAAGTTTGTGGATTTTTGGGAGGCAATATAGTTTCGACACCGTTGGGTTGGAAACTTGTAACTTCCGTTTCAGTTGAGGGGTAAGTATGTTGTCGCATTTCTTGAGGACGTCTTTTACTTCGGCAATCATCTTTGGTAACGGGTTTTTGGACAATTTCGCATACGGTCCGTTAGTAATGAGAGTATTGACCCTATCATAGTAGTCCGATTTATCCAGAATTACTACTTTTTTACCTTTGTCGGCTTTTAAATAAATAACGTTCTTGTTTTTTAATCGTTTGATAAGTTTCTTTTGGTTTTTATCGTTTTTTTTTGAATGCTTTAGTTTATCTGTTATCTTGTTCTTGGAGATTTGATTCTTGACCTTTTCTCATCTTCAAAGAGAAAGATGATCACTTGGTGATCGAAACACGTGTCCAGGTGTTAAAAATAACGATTTGGTGTTGGGAAAAAACTCCAGTAATATTCATTACTACACCAAATGTTCCAAACAGTGCATCATAAGTACATAATGACGGCCAGGTCAATGGAACTGAATCTGTATCGAAGTATTCAACTAAAATTAGGCTAATACAAGCAGATATTGGTTTCTGAAGAGCTGTGAAGGATATTCAGTTTTTCAAAATTTTGGTAACGTAAATATTGCTATTAAGTCTTCAGTTGCTGACAAAGTCCAAAAATTCGCCAAAGAAAAATGGTTTCATTTGGAAATCGATCATCTACCGTACCATACACTAACCATAGTTTTTTAGAATTAGATAGTTAGAAGATAGATAGTTAGTCTATATAAAAAACTAACATATAGATTAGACGAAAATGATTACGTACAATGGAATGACTTTCAAAGAGGAATGTTTCGGATGACTGAATCAAAATATATCAGAAAAATGTGTACGCTGAATAAGAAACTCAAAACCCTTATATCTAAGCATAAATCGAAAGAAACCACTCCGAAAGTCATAAATATTGTTGAAAATCATTCATCACAATCGTTTGATAAGGAAGAGATCAACCTTTTGAACAATGGTTTGAAATTTGGCATCCCACCTTCCGAGAAAGTTCTTGAGGATATCGTTGCTAGTGTTGAAAGTTCGATTCAATATATGCCCGATTCCTCGAAGGGACAGTTCGAGAAAAGGTCAGGAATGGAATTTCCAAGCCTCGAAGGGACAGTTCGAGAAAAGGTCAGGAATGGAATCTCCAAGAACAAGATAACAGATAAACGGAAGCATTCAATAAAAAACGATAAAAACCAAAAGAAACTTATCAAACGATTAAAAGACAAGGACGATTTTTATTTGAAAGCCGACAAACGTAACAAAGTAGCAATTCTGGATAAATCGGACTATTACGAAAGGGTCAATACTCTCATTACTAACGGACCGTATGCGAAATTGTCCAAGAACCCGTTACCAAAGATGATTGCCGAAGTAAAAGACGTCCTCAAGAAATGCGACAACATACTCACCCCTCAACTGAAACGGAAGTTACAAGTTTCCAACCCAACGGTGTCGAAACTATATTGCCTCCCAAAAATCCACAAACTTGGAAAATCAATGCGCCCTATCGTGTCAGCTATTGGAGCTCCTACCTACCAAATAGCAAAGTGGCTCACTAAGGAATTTGAAACCTTGTCTATTGCGGAACTAAGTTTTAGTATAAAAAGCTCTTTAGAGTTCATACAACATACAAAAAACATGGGTCTGCAAGAAGGTGAGATTTTGGTTTCTTTTTATGTTAGTTCCTTATCTCCTAGAGTCCCAATTTCACAGACCTTGCAATACCTCAGGAAATTACTAGAAAAAAATGATTTCAATAATAACGAAATCGATGAATTCGTTTCCCCTATTAATTTGTGCATGAAACAAAATCGGTTCCAGGTGGAAGGTTGCTTTTATGAACAATAGGAAGGAACGGCCATGGGAAACCCCTTGTCCCCTTGCTAGCAGACCTGTTCATGAGCAGATTCGAAATGGAAACCAAAGAAAAGTCGAAGTATTTTCCTAGGATTTGGCTAAGGTATGTGGATGATATTTTCGCGATATTCGATACCATAAAATTGAATATCGAGGACTTTTTTTCCATTTTAAATAATAGATGTCCATCAATAAAATTCACGTAAGAGTTAGAAAATAAGGGACAACTACCATTTCTTGACGTTTTGGTAATGAGGAGCCAATATGGAGGGTTAGAATACGATATATTTAGAAAACAAACAAGCACGTACATGTATATTCCTGACAGTTCACATCACTGTGGACAGCACAAACGTGCTGGGTTGAATTTTTCAGTGCATCGTCTTTTGACTTTCCCTCCAACACATGATAGGTTCACAAAAGGAAGACGTACAATACAGGAAATAGCAGCCACTAACGGTTTCTCGAGGGGTATTGTAGAACACATAATAAGGAAGAAGAAGTTTAGGTTAAGAATGAACGAAATCTCGACTTTCAGAAAGGATAAAAACCAAGATAAATACATCTCAGTTCCATACCACCAATATACGAAGAACTTTGGAAAGATTTTCAAGGAACTAGGTATGAAGGTGGTTTTTAAAACAAATCATATACTACAGAACCTTTTGAGAAGTCCAAAAGACCAAGTCGATAATTCGGAAGTCTGGAATTTACGAAATTGAATTTAAGGACTGAGATGCAAAATATTATGGACAGACAAAAGATCTATTAAAGTAAGATATAAAGAACACATAGCACACTTAAAATATGAAAGACCTGAAAAATCAGCAGTCGCCCATCATATTTTGCAACAAAACCATTCCGTAGACTTCAGTTCATTAAGATTAGTTAGACAAGTTAACAACAACAGGTAACTAGATCCCTATGAGTGTGTAGAAATAAGTAAACACAATAATATTATGAATAACGATGACGGACCTATACCAAAGAGCATACTATATAGCTTGTTAAAATAATGTTGTTGGGTTTACTGATTACTACATAAGGACACATTGCAAAAATAAATTTAGATAGGCAATATTGTGAAATTAATTTTTATATAGCTGAAAATTGTTTTATATACAGCTATAACAGTTAAACATATATTGTGAAATAATAGATAAGGCAAAATTGTAAAATTAATTTAGGTTGGTATACCTGTATGGATGGATGGATGGTTTACCTGTATGGGATAACAATATAGCATAATATCGTTAGTTTCGCGTTAGTTTCTAGTTTTATCTTCCTCTTTGAAGATGATTACTTGGTGATCGAAACACGTGTCGAGGTGTTAAAAATAACGATTTGGTGTTGGGGAAAGAACTCCAGTAATATTGCTTTCACCTATGTTATTATATTTGAATGTGTTCAAAAATTGGTATGAAGCGTTGTTTTCAACACTCATAACTCATACTTACAATTCGACACTCATAAATTCATGTACGCTAGGTTTTATAGGAAAAAAATTAGTTACTTGTTTTCGAAATAATAATTACTCACTTGAGAAAATCGCCTACAGTGGGTTTGATGACAACAGAACATGGATATTGAGATGCTTGAATGAAAGGATAGGGTATTCTGAAAAAAATTACTTATTTAATGGCCTAGGATGAAATCAGATGTCATTTTCAATTTTCGAACATGAAGCAAAAAACTCCCGAAACTGGGTAGCTGATCACTGAAACTTTTAACCTTATGGGATTAACCTGTTTTTCCACTCATCCTCATAATATGTCATATATTGAAAAGCGATAAAAAAATAAAAAAACGTGTTCATTACATAATTATTGCGGGTGGTTTCACCCCGTCAGCAATTTTATTTTATATTTTCGATATCTGATAAATGCTAATAACTTGAAGATTATGGGTATTTAATTCTTTTGTATTTACGAATAATGAAAATGAACCTCAGACAAGAATTTTAAATTTTTTTGTATCGTTTTTTATGGAAACCATGAGATTTGGGCCTTATAGGCAATCTACGAAGTTAAAACTAGTAAAAATCAGGCTCTCGCATAGCTTTGATCCAATTTCACATGTAAATATTGTTTATTACTGAGAATGAGTTTTGAAGAACGATAGATAACATATTATTTACATGTTTTCAAAACGAAGATTCTCATCGATAAAAACTGCTGGATTTTTGACACAGTCAACTACTTCCAGTTATTTTACTCAATTTTAATTAGTATCAGGCCTTTTATCAAATACCTATTATTCATGGAGTAAAAAATATAATTATCGACTTATTGACATTAATTTGTAGGCCGTGGTTTGAAGATGATACTACAAATGCTTTGATTATGATTATGATTTTTTTATCGACGCGGTCACATACACCAACAATATCATTGAGATGAAATGAAAATTCAACAATTTGATTTGTGTAAAAATTGAGAATACGCCCAAAGATAGAACCTTTATTTCAGAACGGGGGGCCAGAGTAGTTCTGATCGATACGTACTAAATGATGTCTTTTCGTTAAATGTGCTCTAAATAATTACACTGTATCTGAACTCATTCCGAACTGCGTCAGAAATGATAATAGTATTATAATTGATTCTTGCAACTGCACGAATGAAATCGAAATAACTAACATAGTACAAAGAAAAGAAACAACTTTTTATAATATGATGATATAACTGGAAGGAAAGAATAACTAGAGTAAGTAACTCAAACTAAATAAATTATAGGCTATTTTCAAAGACATAGAAATGATATTTCATAATACGCTGTGGATAACTAGAACAAACTAAACATGTAAAAAGTTTGACCTTCCTTGAAGATGATCACTCGGTGATCGAAACACGTGTCGAGGTGTTAAAATAACGGTTTGGTGTTGGAAACAGCTCCAGTAATATTCATTACTACACCAAAGGTTCCAAATAGTGCCTCACAAGTATGTGAAACAACCTGTCTTACACTCAGGGTTGTACACTCATCAATTACATTATCCTTCCGTTTTCGAAGGTAGGAAAAGATTATTGGGAAGCAATTCATGCCCGCCGCCCCTAAATACTCAGTGGAATACTGAAAAGGATATAGAGAAACTGTCGGCGTAAATGAAGAGCTTATTGAATGAGCAAAGTAGCAATTCAGTTGGTAGTCTAGTTTTCAAGTTTAAATTCGTGTCCATTAGACATACTTATAGCTATTAGAAATATGAGTGACAGCTCATTGGATTCATAATGACGTATAGTAATTATATCTTGATGATTTTGAGATACAAAAATTTCAATTGTTAACAAATGAGGATTTGTTGTTGAAATCTGTTTCTCCGTTAACCAGCTGTCGCCCTTGTACGAACGACAACTTCAGAAGTCGAAACTTGCGAGCTAAGGATTGACGAGGTCTTTTCTTTCAACGTGCAAATCATAGCAAGAGGATTATATTCTGCTTATCATAATTTTCTCTAGTTGAGAATTATTTGAATATCTAAATGATGTTGAATTTGCATTTTTTCATATTTGTTCTATTATTACCGTTTTCGCAACTAACAACGAGGGGTATTTCACCTTTCCACCCGGTCAAAGGCCCAATATCTCAAAATTGTCACAGATAACAAATTCAGCCACCCACTATGAGCCAGATAGTGGGTTGATTCTGGGCAACGCTTTTCTGCCCCCACTCAGTACCTCAATCGTGTACAATGTTAGTCGAAAGTCAACCGTTTCGTTGTGTGGCACGCACTCTCGACTTGTTGGCAATAGTTGTGAGGTGCATATTCACGTAAATAATACATTTGGTGAATTTCTAAGGAGAAAACAGCAATGGTTTGCATTGATGTATGCTTGATGATTCGTGTAAATGTCAGCTTAAAGTATGTACCTACTCTTTTCGAAAGACCATTTAATATATTTTTATGTTTATGAGTCTGAAAGTTATACATACGAGTACTTCCGAGCTAAATTTTTGAATGTATATCATAGATTAGTTTAAGAATATTATCCTGATATATTAAGTAGGTGCCACTTTTTGCCTCTTTTCAACCTCACCACAATTTATTGGCGAGTAATAAATATCTAATTTCTCAACTTTTATTATTTCGTGGGTAACATGATTTGTACTTCGTGTAGGGATACCTGGTGCTTCGAACTACAGAGTCGTGACTCGAAGAGAATTGTTTGATGAAATGCAACAACAGAACTTGCCTACTTTTGAAGAAAAATTTAGTTATTTGGAAACTGACTTTCCATCATCTGAACATTTTTGTGAAGTTCAAATGAAATATTTGAGACATAACATTTCATATTTGAAGTGAGAATTTCAAAAAGGATGGTTGAAGGCAAATAGAACAGCAAACAAATTTCTAGTCAGTAATACTGCATGGCTGCAAGGAACTTTTGAAATGCCAAAGGTGTCATTGCAAAAACGTGTCGGTCGTCCAACAAAACCATTTTGTGAGCTATCTGACAGAAGCAAGAGAAGAAAAACAAATGAAATACGGAGATCTGTTAAGCAGGAAGTACTCTTACATGCTGCGAGGTCATCATTACCACATACATATGGTGATAGAAATGTGTCACATATGCTTTCTGAAATTACAAAGTCTCCGAAACGAGCTAGGAAATACAGGAAAGCATATTCCACATCCTCATAGCCAAAAATGTTCAGCTAACTCCTCTAACAGCATTGACGATATTTGTGGAAGCAAAGCTTTCAAGAAAACAATACGAAATTCGAACGAAAAGTTTTACCCCAGTTATAGCATTCTACAAAGAGAGAAAAAAAGTGTTACCCTCCACAAGAGTCATTTACAGTAAATGAAATATGTGCAGAAGTAAATTTGCAAGGTTTGTTGAATCACACAGTTAGTCGATTATTGACATATTTAGTAGAAATCCTTACCACATTGACTCAAGGAGAATTTGATTCATTAGAGCTTATATACAAGTGGGGTTATGATGGTTCTCGGCAATCACAGTTCAAGCAAAAAAATGCAAAACGAAGAAACTACAGATGCTAATATCTTCCAAAGTTGCTTAGTTCCTCTACAAGTAGTTTGTTGTAGGGTAAAAATCATCTGTAAAACCCGACCCGCCGTCACCCCGATTTTGCCGTCCCATAAGAATGATATTTGTCAAAGAAACAGATATAACAAATCATGAATTTAATTATACAACATCAAAAATTGATAATTTACAAAACACCCAATTCACACAGGAAGGTGTGATAGCCAGTGTAAAGCACACAATGAAACTAACTATGGTAGATGCTAAGGTGTGGAATGCTGCTACTCAAACTTCTTCAACAATGAGGTGTTATATATGCGAGGCAACCTGTATGCACTCCAATGACTTAAATGTCAAAATAGCGTTATCCCTTGGCATCCCATGACACAAACAATGCATAATATTTTGATCCATGGCGCAAAAGTCATAGATAAAGCATTATTACCAATTGGCTTGCATTCAGAAGAAGCTGCTGAAGCCAAGAATAAACATTTTCCAGGACAAACTGCAACTTTGATATTCTGTATCGGTTTTGCTTTTCTCTTATCCGTTGTTATCGAGTCTTAGGCCAAAACCTACCAATTGCAGCCATTCTCGAAAGAAACAATACATAATGCTATTATTACCTGCTGATTCCAACCTGAAGTTTCTAACTTTGAAAAATCGGAAGCAGAAGGAGATGAAGAATCCGATGAAGAACCCTGGCACTTGTCATCATTTGATTAATGCAAGTTATACTACCAGATCTTTCTGTGATTTCAAAAATGAATTTACGAGCACATAATGTTCCTACTTTTGTTATTAAAAAATTGTTTTTGATCCAATTGAACCCTACAAACTTTCTGAAATATTTTCAATTGTTCCCGAAAATGATGGTGATTCAATTTCGCTAGGAAATTTCATAAATGCTTGCGATCATGCCGAACGTATGGCCGTAGATCAACAAATAACTTTACTCACAATTCACATTAGAAATAGAGGAAAAGCTGCTCAATTGATAAATTCCAGAAACCCAGGAACTTATCAAGAGATCAGAGATTTATTAAATTCTCACTTTGGTGATACGCGAGATCTAACGTCACTAATTCAAGACCTTCAGAGAATAAAACAAGGAAATGGAGAAAATGCACTGACATTTTTCTCAAGACTACAAAGTCATAATGCAAAAATGTTATCTTGCATTCAAGCCTCAAACTTGACTCACGAACAAAAAATTGCACATTCAGTACTAATCGAGTCAATGATATTAAATACGTTATTGACAGGATTAGAACCCAAACTAGGCCACATTATATGAGCAAGTAACCCAACAACGATGTTAGAAGCATCAATCAGAATGAAACGTGAGATACAGCTCTCATACTTTGGAAATCAAAGATTAAATACACGTTTACCCCCAAATCAAAGTCAGAATAGACCAAGACAAATGGCAAATACCCAAAATAATTTTCAAAGAAATTATATGCAAAGCAAAAATTCAATAAGACCCATTGGAAATCAAAACCAAAGTCAAAGCTTTCAACAAGGTTTTCAAAGACCACAAAACTACCAACAATCATATATTCTAAAACCAAACTTCCAAGTACAACAACGTACACAAACTAATTTAACGAATCAATTTAGACAACAGAATTACGGTCAACCACAAAATAGGCCTACAGTAATTCAGAAAAATCTCCAAAATCCAATAAATAATAACATGAGAACCCATTATCTCGATTATAATGATTATAATGGCGATAATGTGTATGACCAAAACGAATATTTTTATAATGACAACAAATATCAAGATGAATACAGTTCGGAAAATAATTCATTTTATGATGAAAACAATTATTTTCAAAATCAATACGAAGAAGAACAATTCTATGAGGATTTTCACAATACCCTGTCTTTAGACAACCCTCCCATAGACAACCTTCCTATAGAGAACCCATGTATACGAAGCACCAATAGTCATTCAGACAATATCAATCCCCAATTACGACAAACCAGTATACAAACAAGCTATTAATAGACCCATCATGCGTTCCACAATTAATGCCAATAACCGAGAAATTTGCGGCAGTCATCAAAACGAATATCAGTCCCGTTCGAACAATGAACAAAGAACAATTATTCGTATAAGCCCGATTCTAAGCAATCTTTATTATATAAACAGTTTAAGCAACTTTAAAATACTAATTGATACCGGAGCAGGAATATCAATTTTCAAAAAGATTTAAAGAAAATATTCAAATAACCGGAGTAACTGAAGGAAAGGTAACAATTAATGAATCCGTATATTACCTTTTGGAAAAAATAGAGTTGAACACAAAGTTTATATTCACGATTTAGATATCAATTTTGACGGAATTTTAGGATGTGATTTTTTGGAACATTTTGAAGGAGTAGTAGATATAAAAGAACAAAAATTAAAATTAAATTATGGCACAAACCCGCTAAGAAAAGCAACAGAAATGATTGATGACCAAAAACCTGAAGAGAAACAAAACCAAATTAAGTCACTCTTAACCCTGAAACATCAACGGCTGAAATAAATGATATTTTTGAGTATGACCCTGATAATTATTTTTTCGAAAGTAAATATGACTATTACAAATACTTAGAAGATGAAATCCCCATCAATAACATAAAAATCGAACCAAGAGTAGAAAAAGTTTTTAAATTAAAATCGAAACTTAGAAAAACAGAAGCTATACTGTTAGCTGCTGAAAAAGAAAAAGTAAGACTTCCAAATGCTTTTGTAAAAATAAATGAAAAAGGAGAATTTTTAGTAACAGTTGTAAACGGAAACGCAATTGAAAAATCCATTGACTTCCCAGACTTACAATTCGAAAAATTTAATGAAAACGAAATTCAAAATGATTCCAGTGAAATTTTTCCAAATCGTTCAACAGAAATAAAAAGTTTGCTTCCTTTAGAACATTTAAACGAAGAAGAAAAAAATTAATTGAGAACCTTTGTTTAGAATTCTCAGACATATTTTATATAGAAGGAGATCCTTTAACATTCACGAGTGAAATAAAACATTCTGTAAATCTAAAAGAGAATGCCCAACCAGTCTCAACAAAATCTTATAGGTATACACACATTCATAAAAATGAAGTGAAAACTCAAATTTCAAAATTACTAGAACAAAACATAATACGACCATCAGTCTCACCTTAGTCAGCCCCAGTTTGGATAGTACCTAAAAACTTGAAGCATCTGGAAAACAGAAATGGCGCGTTGTAATCGATTATAGAAAATTGAATGGACTCACAGTAGATGATAAATACCCTCTACCAAATATCTCAGACCATTTAGACCAGTTAGGAAAGTGTCAATACTTTACCACACTTGACTTAGCATCAGGATTTCACCAAATTGAAATGGATCCTAAAGACAAAGAAAAAACTGCATTTTCCGTAGAAAATGGCCTTTACGAATTCCTGGGGATGCCAAAAGCTAAAATAAGATTTAATAGTAACTTACAGCATGAATCAAAAACTTATAATATAGGTGATAAAGTATATGTGAAAGAGTCCCAAATAACAAATAAGTTAGAAAATAAATTCAACGGACCTTTTGAAGTAATAGAAATTTTCAAAAACTCAGCATTACTGAGAAATCCTGAAACTAACCAAACAACAAAAGTCAATTTCGATAGACTGAAACCAAGTTTTGTTTCAGATCGAGAATGATTCTTCTACTGGCACTTACGATTCAAATAATCACAACACAACAAAAAAATATTTTTTGAATGTTTCCTACACTAAATTAGTCAATTTCTACTAATTTTGGGGTGATAAAAACGAAAATAACAATGAAAAATTTTTATTAGCTCTGGTTTTTGAGATACACAGTACTTAATCTTAAAGAGTAGTTATACTATACGTGAAAAGTGAAAGTACATAAAACAATATTGTTATGTTTCTTTTAGAATATTTTAAGTACAAAATTAATAATAAAACATTATTCTTAGTGTTTTGACAAATAAAAGAAGTTTGTACCACCAAATTTCAATTAAGTCCATCCGATTCATTGTAAGATCGCTGTCGTTTAGCTTGTCTTTTATAAAACACTTCTGGAGCATCCCTACACACAGACCAGCAGTAGTCTGCAAGCATTGCTTCATTCCAACGGCCCTGATATCTCTGTTCCATTAAGGCAATGTCTTGATGGAATCTTTCTCGATGTTCGTCACTCACAGCTCCACAGTTTTGTGGGAAGAAATTAAGATGAGAGTGAAGAAAATTAATTTTTAAGGACATGTTGTATCCAAGTTGGTGGTAAGCTTGAAGAAGCTCTTTAACCAATGCTGTGAAGTTATCATCTCTTTTGTTACCTAAAAACCCATGTACAACCCCCTTAAAGGCTTCCCAGGCTCTTTTTTCATTTCCTGTTAAAATCATGTCAAAAGCAGGATCATTTACGATTTTACGGATTTGAGGCCCAATAAAGATGCCTTCCTTGACTTTAGCATCACTCAACCTGGGAAACTTTGCTCTCAAGTACTTAAAAGCTTGTCCTTCCTGGTCCATGGCCTTCACAAAGTTTTTCATTAGTCCCAACTTAATATGTAATGGGGGAAGGAGAACATCCTTAGGATCTACAAGAGGCTCGTAAACTACATTTTTCTCATTAGGGTTTAGGTCTCGTGTAGGCCAGTTCATTTTTTTATAGTGAGATTTTCTATCCCGACTGTCCACAGACACAAAAAACAACAGTACTTGGTGAACCCTAATTGCATTCCTAGGAGTATAGCAATGACTTTCAGATCACCACAGATGTGCCACTTGTGTTGTTCATATTTGATTGATTGGAGAAGTGTTTTCATATTTATATACGTTTCCTTCATGTGAACTGCATGACCTATAGGAATAGAGGGTAGCTGATTTCCATTATGCAGAAGTACAGCTTTTAAGCTTAGTTTTGAAGAGTCTATAAACAGTCTCCATTCAGATGGAGTGTGATTCAAATTCAAGCAGTCTATCAAACCATTAACATCAGAACAAACTACGAGGTTTTCTTTTTTCTCAAAAAAAGGAAGCAAATCTTTTTGACGCTGTTTGTACTGAGATATTTTCACATCATGTTTTAGAAGATTCCACTGTTGTAGTCTTGACCCTAACAGCTCAGCCTTTTCCTTAGACAAGCGAAGATCTCTTATAAGGTCACTCAACTCTGCTTGACTAATTCTGTGCGGATCACTAGACCTATCGCTTACCTCAAAATCAGGGTCATAGGATGTAGAAGGATGGGTTGCTCCTTCTAAACAGTCTTCATCACCTTCCTCTAAAATTTCATAGTTTTGGGGTGGAGAAGGGACTGGCAAATTGTCTGAGTGTGGTACAGGCCGAAGAGCAGATGGGAGATTAGGGTATTTAACCGTTCCTCTTTTCTTCATAGATAAACCTTGCTTAATGGGAGGAGTTAAGCAGAAATAACAGTCGTCTGTATGATTGGTAGGCTCACGCCAAACCATAGGTACTGCAAAAGCCATTGCCCGTTTTTATTTTTCAGCCACTCTCGCAATATGACGGAACAAGAATTACAACATATATGAGGAGCCCATGATTTATCTTGGTCCCCAACTTTCACACCAAATAATGTTCATAGGCTGTCTTAACGATATGTGTCATTTTACGTTTCTGAGCCTTAAATGTTATTTCACAACATATATAGCAAAAGCTATCGACAGAATTCACACACTTTCGAGGCATTTCAGATCAGCACTTAAATTAATTTAAAAATCAACTTCACACGATAATTTCAATAGCAACCACGTGCGTACAATTGACAAACTCACATAGGTTATGTTTACTACTTAAGAACGGCTGATGAGAGGGGTGTTATGTAAACAAACATGTGTACCAACTGTTGGTGATGAAATATTTCATTTGTTGAAAACTCAATATACATATATATAATATAATGATACTATATCTTGAAAACAAGAGCTAATATATAATTTTTATGGTCACTTTCGGTTTTAACACGTGGAAATACATTAAAATCATCCAATTTCAACCCCGAAACAAAAACTTTGTTGTGTTGTGAATCAACGCCCAGTATATGCTAGTATCTGTTAACAACACTATAGGTATTTATTTTCATGAAACAGGAAGCATGAAAACATCAAATGAAAAATTGACTGTATTAGTTGTAAAAGATATGGCACCTGTAAAAGAAGCCATTGTTCACAATCAAAATATTTTAAGTAATCTCATTCACCTACTTGAAACAAACAATTTAGGAATGAAAACTTTCAGTTCAGAGATAAGCACACATATTAGCCTTTTAAATAAAGTAGCTGATTCAGTAGAATTAAAATATGAAGAGACGCAAATAGACGCGACTGATTACAATAAGAGTAATAAGCGATATAAACGAGGACTTTTAAATGGATGGCGAATATTTTAATGAATGTATTAACAAGATTTATAAAGACGAACACCAAATTGAAAATTAATAAAAAACCAAATTTCAGTCACAACCTCTGTAGTTAAAGAATTCAATACTACAATACGACAATTACAGGTTGATGAACAAGCGTTTAATGAATATATAATTCAATTTGAAGCTTGGATATATACGCTATCCTACAGAGTATCTTTAATAAACGCAAGGTTGAAAGCCATCCAAATTTGTGAACAACTTTTAGAAAGTTATGTATTTCTAGAAGATTATTTAAATGATATGCTGAACGCAATTACTTTTGCCAAACTTCATACCATTCACACATCAATTATAAAGCCAAACGATTTAGTTTCGTCCCTTCAGGAAATTGCTCAAACAATACAAAGAAACAATTTACCTTTACCAACAAGACTTTCTTCAATATCAAAATATCTAGACATAATTGAATTACAAGCTTTTCAAGCAGATTCAAGACTTGTCTTCAATTAGAGAACCTGAATTATATACTGTTCATAGATTGTACCCCATTCCAATTTTGGACAATCGAACAGGGTCACATTTTACCCACAAATAAGAAATTTATAGCAAAAGATGATGATTCAATGCTGTATGCTGCATTTGAGAATTTAAGTTCATGTAAAAACTTGAACTATAATCTTGATATATGTCAAAATGTAATTTCGTACCCAATTGATAGTAACGCAATGTGTGTGTTAGACCCGTTAGCTGTTATAATAAATTGCCAAAAACGTGAGGTTGCAACACGAATTATAAAAACTAATTCAATCTTGAAACTCCAAGATAATTGCAATGCTTTCATTGGAAACACAAGAGTGTATTCAAAAATACTTGCAAATGAACAAAATATAACTTATAAAAGTCATCCAATTTTAATATCATATCAATGTTACAAAGATGTACCAGAAAAAGAAAGCTTACCACATTTAAAACCTTTGAAATTGAGTAAATTGAATGTAGACAATCTCAATATTGCTCAACATAAATTAGATCAATATTCAGATCAGTTGGACCAAATTATAAATGAACCATTCGTAAACCGACATGTTTCATGGTTTACTATTTTCACAATTGTAATAATAATAGTACTTTACATATTTTTTAAATGTAGAAAAAGACGTTCTATGCAAATTGGTATGATGACATCAAGCAATGATGATCAACCACCTGGACCCAGAAGAACTTTCGCCTCATTACGAAGATTACTCCCAGCTCCAGGAAGAAGACCCAGTATCCACCTAGAGGAACCCATTGAGGAAGAAATTGAGTTAAGCTCAAATAAAACATTTGCTTGACTGAAAGTTGCAGCACCGCATCAACTTTCTTTTCAAGGGGGAAGTTGTTATATTAGAAAAATCAATGCACCCTTTGTCTAAGGATTGCACCATAATAAACAAACATTGCAACAGTCACTACGCAGTTACCCAGGAAATGACTCAGCATATTCAGCACATTCCCAAGGTTTTTCTAGAACATTCGAAGAAACGCATATCTACATCAGCAGTTCCTGATCCTATAAATATGGGAAAACAAGAGGACGCCGCATTCTTGAACACTTTCGCGACTATCCAAGTTCGTCGATATCTTGAATCATTATTTGTAACATTTAATTCTTTATTGTAAATAATTATGTTCAATAAAGTTTGTTTTTAAAAATATAAATTCAGTGTGAACCACATAACATTCATTAAAATATAAATAAATACTGTTTTTGTGATGTTTTGTACAGCAATACTTACTTACGTAGGGGTACGACAGCTGGTTAACGGAAAAACAGATTGTAAACAGAACACATTATTATTTGCTGAAAAACACTAAGTTTCTACTCAAATCGCAATATAAATAACTCAACCCAACAAAAAACTATAAAAATATTTTTTACCGGCTAGAAAGGTGAAATACCTCTATGTGGAAACGGCAGAAATTGTCGATAGTTTATTTTTTTTCGCTATTTGTTAATAAACAAATTGACTAGTCAGGTAATAAAGGACAGACTGAAAATTTCATCCCAAAAAGTTACTACGTAATATATCCACTGAAGAGTCCGATCAGAGTGAATAGACAGTAACTTGCCCTATTCATAAATTTTGCAAACAAATTGAATAATCAATGGAGAAAATGAAATTTTTAAAATTACCCATTTATCTTTGGTTAACATTTCAGAAAATAATCTCTCCTTTCTCAAAATCCAAAAAATTCACAACTTAGTGTTTTGAAAAATTGGTGAATTTTCAAGTTGTTTATCATCTCGTTTCTTGTAAAAAAGCTTTCAGTGGTCACATAATCGATCCTATTCGTGACTGACATTTTTGTAGGCGAGTTATCCTTTTCTGCTACTCAAACATTATAAAATGAAGTTTCTGTGTGACGAAATCTTCAGCGTGTTTATAACTTATAATTTGTTTTGCTTATTGATTATTCGGTTCAAGTCTTTTTCAATTCAAACAATTTTTTACTTATCAGGATAATAAAAGCTTCATGAATACCGAATTTCTACATAATTTTACAAGTGTAGTTACATGTTTTAATGAAAGTCTGTAGGTATCTAGGAGTCATATTCATGAAATTGAAATACACTTGCAAATCACTGCTGATGCCGAAAAATTTGAGAAATAATTAGCATATAAAAAACCAAATTTTCATTATAAGAGAGAGGCAAAAGACTTGGGATCATAAAATAAAGGGGATAAGGTGGGAGAAAAATGTATTCGTTTCTTAGGACTTAAGTATATATAGATGATGGTCAATATTTGAGAAAGTAAAACTTTTTAGGTCTGTACCAACTAATAACATGAAAATTATCAAGCATCGATCAGCACTCTTGATGAAAATGAACTATAGTCCCCCGTCTCCCAAAAATCTGAAAGAGAGCCAAGAAATGACGATGTCACCATTTTTTATGAAAAAAGTTCATATGAACACGAGTCCTAACTTGCGTCGTTTCCGAGTTACGGGGTGTCATACTTTTACTAAAATATTGTTTTTTCAATTATAACTCACAATTATTTTCGCCGATTTTGATTGAACCATATGGGTTTGATGAGTATATAACAAGTAGATTTTTTTCATGAAATTAGATTTGGAATTTCAATTCCAGTGACGTCGCGGAGAGTTACTTGATCGATATTTATAATATGGTAAAAATCATTATTCGCTACTGTTTTCGATAAGTTTGATATTATTCGAAATGACTAACCTCTATCGAGTCAGAGTCAGTGGCGTAGAAATGGGTATTAGGAATCATCTAAGTTTAAAAATGTATTTTGATATTCCTCGCCATTAGAAACTCTCTTTGGAATGAAACTCTTTTTGGATTGTAGATGAAAGACGTATTCAAACTGCCGAATACGTCTTTCATGTATTTTATTCGGAGAAAAGTATAAGTGATAATGAAAAGTAATTAAATCAGATGGTCAAAATGAGAACCTTGACTTGCAATAAAAGCATCAAGTCTGCGAGTGCCGCACAGATGCAAAAATTACTGGGGTGTATCTATGACATTAAAATGATGTCTAATTCTCTTTATCAAGTCATTTTCTTCGACAACTGGTGTCACATTAACAAGCGATTCATAATATTCCCAAAACAAGTCTTCCGGATGGTTCAAGTCTTGCGATTGAGGTCCCTCAAGACCTATTCACTGGTGAGCAAAAGTATCAGTAAGATTTTCATGAGCAGTTACTGAAATGAATACATCGTGCATACATTATATATTCGTGCATACATCACATATTTTGGTTGACTAGAAAAGGTAATTTCTTTAACATTTCTGGTAATGTGTCTTCTAGAAATTGTCTCGAGTCGAGGAGGAAATAAATGCGGCCATCTGATATGATTACCAAAAATACCCACCCAGACATTCACCAAAAATTCTCGCTGAGATCCACTTTCTATAGAGTAGCATGGGGATTCTCGTAGGCCCAAGAATGATTGTTATGATGACATCCCTCAAAAAACTTGCCTCATCTATGAATAAAAATTCAGAATGAAATTGGGAGTTTGTACAACTTTTAGAAGGAACCACTGACAAAATTTAGTCGTCAGGGACAGCCGAACTCCAAGTGTGTTCCGCGGAACAGACGATAATGCAACGACGTCAAGTTCCACAGTTTCAATGGCGAAAAAAATTAAGTATGATGAATCATATATCAGTTTCGGATTTGCTAATTTCAACGGCTCACCTCTCTGCATGATGAGTAGTAAACTGCTTTGTAATAGTTCCATGGCATCTGCCAAGTTGCACCGACATTTAAAAACTGTACATCCCGAGTATAAAGACAACAATAAGGAATTTTTGTACTTGATGAAGATCCATAGTAATTTCAAAAACTACACCTCACAATTCTCACCTCACAAATCATGAGGTGTAGTTTTGAAAAAAAAAAGAAAAAATAATCGATTTTAATAAATTAATGAATGTAGCCATTACTACGTGGTGGGAAATTATAATGAAGAAAAGAGAATTGAATGGCGGATATCTTTGAAAAACTGAACGAATTAAATTTATCATTATAAGGTGATCAGTCAGCAGTGTTCCAGGCCTGTGACAAAAAATAACTGCGTTCAAAAGAAAATTACTTTTCTGGATTATTTGCATTGGTAAGAGGGAAATAGAGAGCTGTAAGTCACCCAGTGAGTTCGTTAGTGATAACGACTCAGAAATGTTAAAGGATGATATATTGGAAGAATTGGTCCAATATCTCACTTCGACGCGCGCATATTTCAAGAAGTATTTTCCCGAAGAACACAATACAAAATGAAATGAAAATCTCTTTCAGGAATGTCATCAGACACAAGTATGGAGACACTGTTCAAAACGACGCCTCTCAACGATTTTTGGTGCAGAATCTGTGATGAATATCCAATGCTTGCCAAAATGGCTCTCAATATTCTTTTCCCGTACCCAACGACATATTTGTGCAAAATGGGATTCTTAAGAAATGCAGCCACTAAAACAAAATACCGCAATAGACTGGACACCGAACCTGATATGAGACTTCAACTGTCTTTTATCAAACATTAGTTAATTTTTTTTTAATATCTTTTATTATTATACATGTTATGTAAGTGAGTAATAAGTGACTGTTACAATGTATTTTTTTTAGGCTTATTAATAAAGAATACACTTTCAAAAACTATTGTTTTATTGTGGGGTTTTGTCAAGTATTTCGCTTTCCAGAAGGGTTCCGTCACCAAAAATGTTTGAGAATCACTGGTCTATGAAAATCTCGCGGTAATAGTGCCTTGCACCCGTTGGTTGTGGAATGGATACAATAAATTTGTATGCAAAACCTTCCGAACACTTAGATTACTGACATTGAACTGTGTAGCTAATTTTCGGGTACTTTCTGAAGAAATGGCGTCAAATTGAGGATTGCTTCCTCTAATTTTGGCTTCGTTATTGTCCTTAGTCCACCAGGATGCTCACCCTCTTTTGTTAAAGATCCAGTTTCGCGCAGTCTGGCGTGTGATCTGATGAAAGTTCTTTCTGCTGGAATATATCTATTTGGAAATTTTTCTCAGTAGAATCGACGCGATAACATTGATAGTGTTTGCACGCTTAAACAATCTAATGATACAACTTGTCACCTACTCTCAAAAACTGTCACAATACTAGTTACTCCTACTGTGGTTAACAATCTTATCGTTGGTATTGTTTAAAATCTAGAAATGACCAAGAATATCATACATAATTATTGTCATTTCGGTAGTCGTGTCGTAAGTTATTTAAAACTTGCTGGGTTTGACAGGTAATCTAATCAAAAGTGAATAATTTTTATCCCTCATTTTAATATGTATTCAATCTCTACTTCGATTTGAAAATGTTTTAAAAATGTTTCTATAAAAAAACATTTTTTGAAAGAAGCTTTTATTCCTTTCATAGTTTGATCTAGGCTATTCTGTGAGTTAAGAGGCTTGTCACGGTACAGAATACGAAAGATTTTGATTATGTTACAGACTTACCTGGATCAAACAATTGATGAAATACTTTTCTCAATTTAGTGAAAAAAAGCCTCTTGTTAGAACTAACAAGCACAGTCAGTTTCAGTGAAGTCGGCAAAAAGACTTTTGAGTTATTTATGAAAGAACAATATATTCAGTTAAACTTTGACACACCGTAACTAGGAAAAGAGTTAGAACACACGTTCATAAAAACCTTTTTTTCATGAAATATGACAAGTAAATCATCACTTGAAATTAATGACATCATTCAAGATCCACCCTGTAAAAATGACTACTACTAGAACACAGAGATATTGTATATTATAATAGATGCATAAATAATACTGAAGTTATTGATTTTTATACTCGTATATTCTCTATGAAAGGTAAATCAGATATATAAAAAAAATGTTGCTGAATCAATATATTGTTTCCATCATCAGGGATATGTTTCTCATTCGACAACAAAATTTATAAATAAACGTTTTGAACACCAATGGGTGCTGCAATTTCTCCAATTTTAGCTGCATACGTTATGGATGACCTATTAGACACAGTATTACCTGTTTTATCCTTCAAACCCCATTCCATAAAAAATACGTTGATGATATCATCATTTCATTGGCAATGGATTGCACTGAAGAGATTCTTGACACGTTTGTTTGAAGGTGATTGACAATGTTTCATGATGAATTTCACTAGACAATGGTAGTCCGAAATAGTGAAATTCAGATTCTTGACACATTCAACAGCTATGATCCGTACATTCAATTCACTATGGAAACAGAAGACACTGACCACTCCGTGCCTTTCCTTGACACAAGGTTCATACGAACCACCAATAACAATATTCTGATAGATTGGTACAGAAAACCTTGTAGCTCAGAAAGATATATGAACTACTGGTCTGGTTTTTTCAACTAGACTGTTTGTCTAGTTGAAAAAACCAGACATCACCAGAAGATGGCAAATGAGACTTTGCCGAAACGTTGTGAAAATAATCCTTATGGGGAGAAAATACACAGAACACGGAGCGAAACCCGAGAAAACAGCTCATCATATATATATATATATATATATATATATATATATATATATATATATATATATATATATATAGAGAGAGAGAGAGAGAGAGAGAGAGGTAGTCTTTGCTGACTAGTTACGAACAATTCCTTGGAGTTATTTGGGATAGCAGCGAAGCGCAAGTGTACTCTTAAAACATTATATTTCCAATATTTCGACAATGGTTATTGTCATCATCAGGGAGCTTAGATGATAGATTTTGAATTAATACAGAACTTAAGTTAACAGACGGATACTTACAATGTTAGTGAGATTGGTCGCAATTGAGTTGAGTTAAAATTAAAATATGAACGTTGTGATCATGATAAAAACACGTAACAACTGTAAAATTACAAGACATATGGAGTAAGTGAAAGCTACAATATACAGGGTGTCCCTGGACTTCCTCTTTTCCTCTCGGGAATGTATAGATGGGGTCAAAATATCACCAGTACTTCATATAACTTTTTTTCCTAAAAGTCTTCGTAACCAAGTTACGGGCCCTCGAAGTTACAAAATGAAAAATGTTTTTCTTTGATAACTTTTCAAGTGAATATTCAAAATCATCCAAATTTTGGTAATTGACTAAACAAATGAATTCCGTCGATGAGCTTTCATGCAGGAGTCAGTTGTTTTGCTACAAAGTCAGGAACGGACTACCCCCGATGGTCCACACCCAAAACTTTGAAATGACAGATATTTTTCAATATTTTTCAACAAAATGAGGTTACTTGGACAATTTTATGAATAAAAGTACTCATGTGGAAAGTCGATCGGAGCAACGAGTCTTGATAAAAATGTAGTTCTACTCGACGACATCAAACCCGCTCGTCCACCATTATTTGAAATGAATAATTATCAAAGCAGAAATAATAATGATAACGTTAATTCAACAACATTTATAACAGAAATAATACAAAGTATGCTGAAATGAAGTCGTAAACAAAAAGTACAATACCTATATGGAAGTTTAAGTCACAATTGTGATAGCAGATATTTTTTCAAAAGAAATATCAAGTTCTGTAGATTCGTGGTGTTTTTAAACTAACAAGCTACTCTACTATGAAATATCGAATTCATTCCATATTTTGTATGTACATAATACGTGTGGAATAATCACGTTTCGTGTTGATCAGTTATCTGAATATCATGAAACTCAACATTCGAATGTTTCAATTCTTCTTCACAGCTAAACTGTTGAGGAGTTTCACTGATAATTATAATTTTATGGGAGAAAACGCACATCGGAAAAAATATTTACTATACTAATAAAAAGCAAACGAATGAACTACAAAAACGGCTGCACATGATCAGGTGAAAAATATCCAGGGAATAATTATGTTCCATTTCTTTCACAGATGTTGACAAAAAAACCTTTTAGAAAGTTTTGATAAAAAATGAGAAACTGGAATGCGATTTTGTTTTGTTGAGTGGTGCGTTGTCATATGACTATCATTGTATTGTCAATATTCTATAGGATATTTTGAATTTTTTTGATATGGCCGAACAGTTTACATTCAATGAATATGCAGATATGCATGTATTTTATGGACGAGCATTTTGTAATGCTGCAGAAGCTCGTCGTCTGTATTCCGAGCATTTTCCCAATCGAACGGTACCGTCAAGAGAAACATTCGAGCGTGTCGATCGCAGCTTGAGGGAGACAGGTATGTAATAATTGATAATTAATTTGAGCACGTTGTTTTATTTCGATATTATTGTAGGTACAGTTTTGCCAAAACGAGGTGGTGAGGGCGCTCCTAGGACTGTACGTACCGTTGTATTGGAGGAAAATATTTTGGAAGCCGTCGCTGATGATCCTTCAATGAGCATCAGAAATCTATCAGAACAGTTCCATACATCAAAGTCCACTATTCATAGAATAATTAGGGAACAACTGCTCCACCCATTTCACATCCAGAAGGTACATGCCATGACACCTCAAGATTTTCCAGCACGACTGGAATATGCCAATTGGTTCATGGATAGGCAAAGAGAGGATATGACTTTTATTAATCGAGTTTTATTCACTGATGAAGCAGGTTTCAGTAGAGATGGAGTTATCAACTCTCATAATCTCCATATATGGGCCGAAGAAAATCCCCATGGGATATTGCAAACCAAACACCAACGGAAATTCAACGTGAATGTTTGGGCTGGTATCATAGGAAACCATCTTATAGGACCATTCGTTCTACAGGACCGATTGAATGGAGAACGTTATTTGGAGTTCATTCAGAACGATTTGAATGGACTTTTGGAACATGTTCTATTGCAAACCCGAAGAGATATGTGGTTTATGCATGATGGCGCTCCTCCTCATTTTAGTTTGATTGTGCGTGACCATCTGAACCATATTTTCCACAATAGATGGATTGGTAGAGGTGGGCCATATTCATGGCCATCGCGGTCTCCGGATTTAAATCCATTGGATTTCTTTCTGTGGGGGCATCTAAAAAGCCTTGTTTACGCTACACCTATTCACACAAGAGATGCATTGTTGAATAGAATAACATTACATTGTGAAGCCATACGAAACGACCCTGGAATGCTATTTCAAGTACAGAGAGGGTGTCTTCGCAGACTAAGAAAATGTATAGAGAGAGAAGGTGGTCATATCGAGCAGTTTCTGTAGAGGATTTTTCATTTCTGTTTGCTCCTGAGGCTCTTGAGTTTCGTTAGTTAAACGTGTTTGCATTATAAAAATTCGTTATGAACATTTTACCTATCATTTCCATTTTCCTTAAAAACTAATATTTTCGAATAATGGTAGACATCTCAGGATAAATGTTGTTGAATTAACGTTATCATTATTATTTCTGCTTTGATAATTATTCATTTCAAATAATGGTGGACGAGCGGGTTTGATGTCGTCGGGTGAAACTACATTTTTATCAAGACTCGTTGCTCCGATCGACTTTCCACACGAGTAATTTGTTGAAAAATATTGAAAAATATCTGTCATTTCAAAGTTTTGGGGTGTGGACCATCGGGGGTAGTCCGTTCCTGACTTTGTAGAAAAACAACTGACTCCTGCATGAAAGCTCATCGAAGGAATTCATTTGTTTAGTCAATTACCAAAATTTGGATGATTTTGAATAATCACTTGAAAAGTTATCAAAGAAAAACATTTTTCATTTTGTTACTTCGAGGGCCCGTTACTTGGCAACGAAGGATTTTAGGAAAAAAAGTTATATGAAGTACTGGTGATATTTTGACCCCATCTATACATTCCCGAGAGGAAAAGAGGAAGTCCAGGGACACCCTGTATATACGTTAAATGAGGAATATTCATAATTTTTTTTTTAATTTGAGAATGAACGTGGTGATCTTAGGTTAGAAACACATCACTTGTCAATTTATTAAATTTTGAAGAAGAAGTAGACTTGGCATTTGCCGCTGGTGCAATTAATCAAAGAGTTACAGTTGCCTCCAGAAGAAAGAGTTTTGTTGTATAATTTTTGTTAATAGGTTGATAAATGAATTTAAGTAATGTCAAATGAGTTGTCAAAGACAACTCATGCCAAGAACACGAAGCGAAACCCGAGAAAATAGCTCATCATACTTTATCCGTGAGAATCTTCGAGTTAACATATATATATATATATATATATATATATATATATATATATATATATATATATATATATATATACATATATATATATTACCTGAAAGGCAAGAGTGAAAAATTAGTTCCTTCCAAATCTCCTTCACACATTGGGCATTTTTCAGGCAACGAAAAACAAATATTTTTGGACCACAGTGTTGAAAGCAAAGTATTCCAGGATCCATCATTCTGAAAGATCTGAAACAAATCGAACATTTCACAAAATGAAAAACAAAGTGATTGTTGCAAAAGAGAAAAAAGTCCGATTGCATTATGTCATTATCTTGATAAATATGAACCCTCTATTAACCTAATATTGATCAATATCTTCTCTTTTGTTGAAACTAAATGAGAAATACTATTTCTGTGGTTCAGCTTGAGTTGAGAATAAGTAATAACCAATTTATTCGAGAATTGATTATATTCTAGTGCTGAAACCACTTGATTCATTTAATGTTAGTGTTTGAAGTACAATCTGAATTTGAAAAAGTGATTTTCGTGTATTTCAATGTTCATATGGAAGTAGTTGTTTCTGAAAGGTTTTTCTTTCAGTTTGTATCTGAAAAAACATCTTTATATGCTTCACATATCTTTCAAAAGAAGAGAAGTAGAGAGCTTTTCACGAAAAACTAATCTCTCCTGAAAATATCTCCTTTTCAACTTTAAAGGATTCATATCTTGGAGAAATTTTTACATAAAAATCAAGAAGAAAACTTTCATCAAGTAAATACTCTTATTTACATGTTTAACAATACAAACTTCAAAGTTTTTTCTAATTCAAAACAGAATAATTTTTTTAATTCAAATTTAAAAGAATATATTTTTAGGAGAGATCAATTTTTTAAAGGCTTCGTGACAAAAATTAGTAGTTTTATGAATGGATTGTAATAACATCCTGACATCGGATGTCCACTATTGAGGATGGCAGTGTTCCATGTAAGTGAAATTTTACCTCTTTTATATACAATACTAGTACTACTGTTTCGATGTTTTGACATAATCAGAATCAACGAACTTAGGCGTGCGCAGCGTTATAGAACAGTGCTTTCAAAAAAAAATTCTATAGCGCCATCTAGTGGTGAGTTACAGAAAAATTGATAGCCTAAAAACCTTCTCTATGAAAAATTACTCATACATGTCGAATTTCATCACGATTGGTTGAGCGATGTAGAAGTTTATCACTTACCAACCAACCAGCAAACATCCATTTTTATATATTAGATTGCGTAGCAATTATGCGAATGACCTCTTATTCAATACTCGGAGTACGAATTGAATTAGAAATTTTTGTATAACTCAATATTCATAAAAAATTAGTTGTTTAAAAAGTATTTTTTCTTTCATTTAATTCAATGTTTATATGAAAGTAGTTGTTTTGAAAGGGCATTTTTCTCTCAGTTTGTGTCTGAATGTTACTTCTTTGCATGATCTACATATGAAGAGTTTATTCTCTCGAACATTTTTACATTTTTGTATAAAGATGGAGAAGTTGAAAGCCAAAACCTTTCTTTCCCAAATATTTATAATGTTTTCATATGGAATGTCGAACTAGCTCAATCTTAACTTCCTGTGATCAATGTCGAATTTGTCTAATTTGTGTGATTGATGCTCATTATTCATTAGATTATTTCATCGTACTCCACCTGTGACCTATAATTTGCTATTCGATGAAAACCACCGTATATGTGATCCAAATATTCCTATACAAAAAAATTAGGATTAGAAGATGAGGGTCCGAAATCGGCTCTAATCAACTACAACATTGTCTAGCATCTATACCAGCTTTCGACACAGTCAAATGACAAAATGGTCATCATGAAAACTGAACTGATACAAATAATTTAATTGAAAATGATCTCACAAATAAACAAAATATAATAAAAAAATATTTTACGAGCACTGCAATAGATAATATAAAAATCATGAAAAATGAGAAATAAAACTTCCTATGTTTTTGTAGCACTTGTATTTGCAACTAACGTTACTGCAGTTTCGTCCTATGGAGAGGTTTTCAAACGGTTTATTATATTTGTTCGAAAATGTCCTTGTAGGGCGAAACTGCAGTAAAGTTAGTTACAAAAACAAGTGGTAAAAAACAGGAAGATGATCTTCCACCACGTAGTTACGGCTACATCCATCAAACAAATCGAACAAAATTACATAATATTAAAAAAAAAATTGAAAAAGTGTAACTAACTGATTGCTATAGAGAAGAATGCTTTCACAAAATTTTCTCAAAATTCAACTGAAAGTTTTGTGAATCCAGTTTATAATCAGTATCAGTATGAGTTTTCATTCAATGAAATTTAAGATGATTTGAAACTACACTAATGACAAAAATCAATCATTCATGATATGAATATATATTTTATAGATACTATTATAATATTTCCCCGAAAATCTATGATTAATTAACGACTGAATATGTTTCAGGTACCTATTATACCGTCGCCACCAATAAGAATTTCCTCCATACGTTCTTTTTTTGAATCAATACAACTCATTCATTAAAACAATTACCTGCAACTCATCATTGTCTACTATCTGATATGTAAATTTGATTTATGGCAATGATAAAAACCAAATTATTATGGAAACATGAAAGGTTATTTGAGGAATACAGATTTTATGTTATATTTTTCGAAGACATTGTGGTTAGAATTAGTAATACGTAAAGCAGTCAATCTTCAGGAGTTTTCAGAAACAGCTCCGAATTCAAAGATTCAATTTTTTTTCATATTTTAAATCAGAAACCTGATGAACTGAAAAATTGGAGCTTCAGGCTTCTTCATGTAGTTGACATTTTGCACTTTGTCGAAATCCGTCACAAAGACGAAATCATTATTTGCAAGTTTCCAATTCCAAACGAACTTGAATTTTCCTTCGATTTTTTTTCAACGCAAATTGACATACACACTCTACTACTCCATTATATACTGTATATAGGTATCACTGTGTTGAAACAATATGCATTTTCATAATAATAAGGCATGTTTTGATAGAAATGTTAGATTCAAAGAGAACCATTAAATTAGTATAGACGAAGTAACTGATATAGTAATTCTTAAAGCTATCGGCGAAGTCAAAGGCCAAAAAAAACCAATACAAAGAAATAGTGCCGCTACGAATTAGTCCACGTGGACTGAAGAATTGGCTGTTCGAATTTGATAATTTTTACTAACCGAGTTTTATGATTGGCTGAAGAGTCATAAAATTAAATTTGAAGTCATGTTACGGTGACCAATAGAATGTGAGGATGGTTAGAAGAGTCGTGTTGTCAATGTTCAGGTCAGGAAGTGATCGCGATTTCAGTGTTGAAATTCGATATTGGTGAAGTTATAATTACTTAAAATTTTTGTTATTTGTTTAAAATGTGGCATCCTTAGACAAGTACTAATAGTAATAACGAGTATGATAACAATGCAGACTTTTTCCTTTTTCCTCCAATAGCGCTGGTGAACAATGCGAAAAAGAGATACCAGTGAATAAGATTCGGATGCATTTGAATATTGAAACACAGAGAGTATGTTTCAATGTATACAAGAATCTACATATCAAGTTTGGTTTCGAGGGAAAAAAATATTACAAGCAACATCAGATTTGACCGAAATTCCTTTCTCAACTGTAGGTAAAATAGTTAAAAACAAACCTTATGAACGCAAGACGCGAATTGATGCGGGATTACTGAAACATATAGATGTTCCTCTAATAAAATCATTAAAAAAACAATATACGACTGTTACAAAAGCAATGAGATTCCTACAATTGAAAGAGTGGACTGATGGTTCGAGAATGTGAACGCGAATAATCATTGTGCATTGCGGAGGAAGTAAAGGATGGGTTCCGAATTCTTTGAAATTATGTGGAAAAAACTTGAGGACTGCATATTTACTATCATAAGAAAATGGAAGCTAATATTTTTGAGAAATGGTTCGAAAACACATTGATTCCAAATTTGGATGCGAATAGTGTAATAGTTCTTGACAACGCTTTCTATCATTCGCGACAGTTCATCAAAGTACCGAATAAAAATTCGAGGAAAGATGAAATACATAGTTTTTTAATGGATATTTTGGATGTATTTTGAAGATAATTATACCAAAAACCAACTACTTGAAGTTTTACAGACAAAAACATTCGAAAAAGTGTATGCCTTGAGAGTATTGCTGAAAGGTATGGACACACCATATTCAGACTTCCCCCCTATTTTTGTGTTTTCAATCCCATCGAGTTGATTTGGAGAAAATTGAAACAAAGCATCAGGCGTAAAAATAATTTTCCAAAATTTGATAAGAATATGATAGAGCTAGTTGAAGAAGTATTTAATATTACCGAAGAAAACATGCAGAAAAGGATTAAAAAAGTAATTTCAGTTGAAAAAGACTATATGGAGATTGGACACTTCCATATCAATGTTGGAAATAAATTCATTATTGATATAAATGACGAAAGTGATAGTGAAAAGGAGAATATGGAAGAGGAATTATCAGAAGCTTTCGAAAAAAGTTACTAAAGTGTTTTTGAAGCGATCTATTGTATATATATATATATATATATTGTAATAAATCTGAAGCCGGCCCTGACCGACGCATGACGCATGACGGAATACCGCGAAAGAGCGGGAAGGATGCGGATGACTCCCGAAATCCGCAGATGGATCCGGAACGTTCGTTGACAATATAAAAACGTCGCTAATCGTCCCGAAGAGTAGTCTGTACCAAGAAAGCGAATCGAGCGGTTAACAAACGGTGAAGATAAATTAAGCGTTAGTTACTGAGTGGTGTAAATAAATTAGTTGTGATAGTGAAGTATTGTTAAAATAAATTTGTTTAAGACAGTCAATTCTTTAATTCGTTATAATTGGTGATCAGAAGTGGATTTTTAAAATAAATTTGTGAGCGCTTGGTGGACAATTTTTGTATTACGGTGAAATTGACTATAAAACTTTCGCACTTTCGCGCAGATAGACTGGTGATTCATTGTGTTTCGCGAAGCGGACAGTACCGGACGACGGAAATATAAACTGATAGACCTTTCTCGCGAAAAATAGACTTGTGAAAATAAATAAGTGTTTCGGACTCCATTAAATAAGTGGACATATTCAGTTTTGAGTAAAATAGATAGTAAGAGATAAAATGTGTTCAAGAAAAGTGCGCCTACTGGACTTGAAAGTCGCCGAATTGAAGCAAGAATTGGAGGAGAGGGAACTAGATTCTTCCGGAAAAAAATCAGTACTCCAGAAGAGACTATGGGACAACTTGATTGAATCAGGAGAAGATCCCGAAACATATTTATTCGAAGTTTCTGGGGGTGATTGGAGTTCAATAATGAACAAACTCGAGGAGAACACCAAATCGCTGAAAGATGAACTTCTGGAAAATTCGAAGTGCTTGAAGGAAGAACTTCTAGAAAATGCAGAAGGCTTGAAGAAAGAGCTTTGTAGTGTGGCAAGCCTACTCGAAGAAAGGATAGGAACCATCGAGACAGAGATAGACAAAATCAGAGAGGAAATCAAAGGGGAGATCAAAGATGAAATCGGAGCAGAAATGAAGAAAATGGGAAAACAGTTAGGCAATGAAATCAAAGGCGAATTCGAGGCAGAAATTAGCAATATGAAAAAAACAATTAGCAAGTTGCAAAACCAAATTGTTAATTCTGCCCACCCCACAGAAACGGTTACTGAAAACTCAATTCCGGAACTGAAAGATGTCAAACTCAGTTCTGAACCAGGAAAGCTTTCCATGAAGCCGCCCCAGTTCGACGGAAAAACTCCTTGGGCAAATTACCGCCGACAATTTGAAGCTGCGGCCAGAGCGAATGGATGGAATGCAGGAGAAAAGGCGGTAGCATTAACATTGGCATTGCGTGGAGAAGCAACGAATATCCTGCAAACCCTCACGGCCCAGGAACAGGAAGACTATGACCAACTTGTAAAGCATCTTGAACTGCGGTATGGACAGGCCCACCTAGAGCACGTTTACCATTCACAGCTCAAGAACCGCTGCCGGAAATCAGGAGAATCCCTACAGGAGTTTGAAGCCGACATAGCTCGATTGGTCCGTCTGGCGTATCCTGCTACACCCGAAAATGTAATGGAGCGGTTAGCAGTTCAAGCATTCTTGGATGGACTTCGCGACCAAGAAACAAGACAGGCCTTGACGCTAGCTCATCCCGAACATCTCGTGGATGCACTGGCAAGCGCTCTGGAGTTTGAGGCTGCAAAACAATCCTGCAAGAGCCAGAGCAAAGTTCGAGCTATCGAGGAGGATGGACAAGTGCCTGCAGATATTGAGGCCACCATCAGAAAAGTAATGAAAGAAGTTTTGCCTGAGAGGAAAAATATAAGATGCTGGAACTGTGGGAAAATTGGACATGTGCGTAGCAAATGTCCAGCTTTCAAAGAATCGACATCAAATCAGGAAAAACTAGAGGGGGTCGATGAGAAGGGGCAATCGTCGACCTGTACCCAGCAAGCCCCCGTAAAAAACGCATATGTTGCCGTTCTCCAACGACAAGACAAAGGTGTTTTCGTAGACGGCCTCATCAACAACGAGCCTTGCACCATGCTGCTAGATACAGGTGCGACGAGAACCATTCTTGGGCCAACCTTTGCCAAAACACCGGCAAAAGTTGAACCGTCAAGCTGGAAGTTACGCACTGCAACAGGGGAGCCAGCCAATGTACTTGGAGAACTACCCATTGAATTGGTGTTGGGCAGCACAAAATTGAAACATCGTGCATTGGTGGCGGACATCGAGGACGATGCGATCATTGGAATGGACATAATGAATTCCAGAGGGTTCGAGCTGAATTTTCAAGACGGCGTCTTACGTGTCGGCGGAGAAGAGCTGATGCTTCATGGAAGAAGCGAAGAGACGATTAGAGTCCTGTTGGCCGAAGACGTGTGCGTACCTGAGAGGGCTGAAACCATACTAGAAGCTCGCTTGGACGGTGGTGCGAGCAGCTAGAATGTGGTAATGTTCGAGCCCAAGATACATGACGAGAAAATTGGACGGGGAATTGCACTGGGGAAGACTCTGTTGCGTGTTGATAAAGTTGTGCCGGTCAGGGTCATGAATGTCAACTACTTTCCCGTGACCTTGAAGAAAGGAACCATGCTGGGGCACTGTTCGTCCATTTCCTCTGTCATACGGAGTGTACGCAGTTCAGTTAGCCAAGCCAACAACTTGCCTAAAGAGTTGGAGAAGTTAATTGACATTTCCTCCAAAGACATAACATCAACTCACCGATCTAAATTGAGGGAGTTAGTCAAGAGGTACCAGGAAATCTTCGATATTGGAGAAGGAAAAGGCGGCAGAACGAATGTGGTTCAGCATAGAATCGACACTGGGAATGCCCGACCAATCCGGCAATCGGCTAGAAGACTCCCTCTTGCCAAGAGAGAAGAGGCAGACAAGATAGTCAGCGATATGGGAAAAGAAGGAGTCATCGAACCTTCTGACAGCCCCTGGTCTTCCCCAGTCGTGTTAGTGAAGAAGAAGAAGGACGGCTCGACAAGGTTCTGCGTGGATTATCGCCAACTAAATCACGTGACAAAGAAAGACAGCTACCCTCTTCCAAGAATCGACGACACCCTAGACACGCTAGCCGGCTCCACAATTTTCTCGACCTTGGATCTGAAGAGTGGATATTGGCAAGTTGAATTGGCCCCAGAAGATCGAGAAAAGACAGCTTTCACCATCGGCTCAGGATTGTGGCAGTTCACGGTTATGCCATTCGGGCTTTGTAATGCTCCAGCGACCTTCGAGAGATTGATGGAGACGGTTCTCAAAGGTCTCTCATGGAAGACGTGTCTAGTGTATCTCGACGATATAATCGTGGTCGGAAAATCGTTCAACGATCATTTGAAAAATCTGGAGGAGGTGTTCATGCGTCTGAGGAGTTCTGGATTAAAACTGAGTCCCAAGAAATGCCATCTGTTCCAGAAAGAAGTCCGTTATCTTGGCCACGTTGTCTCTGGGGAAGGAGTGGCGGTAGACGAACAAAAGATCAAAGCAGTTAAGGACTGGCCCATTCCAAAAGACATACATCAGCTTCGGAGCTTCCTTGGTTTATGCACCTACTACCGCCGATATGTGCTGGGGTTTGCCAACATCGCCAAACCATTGACTCGCCTCACAGAAGGGCAGATCCAGTTCCAGTGGTCTGAGGAATGCCAAGACTCATTCAAGAAGCTGAAAAGAGCTTTGATCAACGCTCCCGTTTTGAGCTATCCCTTACCTGATGTAAAGTTCATTTTGGATACGGACGCCAGCAACGTGGGACTTGGAGCAGTTCTTTCTCAAATCCAGGATGGACAGGAGAAAGTTATTGGTTACTTCAGCAAAACGCTCAGTAAACCAGAGCGTAATTACTGTGTCACCAGGCGAGAGCTGTTGGCCGCAGTCAAAGTCAAATGGCTTCTGCAGTTCAAAAATCCCCAGGGCCAAGTAGCGCGCTGGATTGAGAGATTACAAGAATTTGACTTCGAAATAGAACATCGAGCTGGGACTAGCCATAAAAAACGCAGATGCCCTATCACGGAGACCTTGCCATGATGACTGCTCACATTGTCGACGAGCAGAAGAGAAGGAAGCAGCTATTTGTAGAACTACAGCTGTAGACGACAACTGGGAGGATGATAAGATCAAGGAAGACCAAGAGAAAGACCCAGATCTTGGTTTAGTCATCGGATGGAAGAAAAGTAATCAAAGACCAACGTGGCAGGAGGTAGCAGGTTACTCGCCAGCGGTTAAGCCCTACTGGGCACAATGGAACTCCCTTACTTTGGAAAACGGAGTTCTGAAGCGGGTGTTGGAGTCTGAAGACGGTGCAGAAGAAAGGCACCAGACAGTGGTACCCAGGAGCAGACGACGGGAGGTGCTCAAAGAAATCCATGATGGAGTCACTGGAGGACATCTGGGAGTAACGAAGACCCTCCAGAAAGTAAGACAACGGTTTTACTGGGTTAATTGTCAAGCCGACGTCAAGGACTGGTGCAGAAAGTGTGCTGTATGCGCTGCCAGTAACGGACCTAGGATACGACCGAAAGCTCCAATGCGCCAGTATAACGTGGGTAGTCCTTTCGAGAGAATCGCCATCGATATCGCCGGCCCGTTCCCAGAGTCCCACCATGGGAACAAATACATCCTGGTAGCCATGGACTACTTCAGCAAGTGGGCAGAAGCCTATGCCCTGCCCAACCAGGAAGCCTTTACCGTCGCTGACGTCCTGGTAAAGGAATGGATATGTCGATTCGGTGTCCCATTGGAGCTGCATTCGGACCAGGGCAGAAATTTTGAGTCCAACCTGTTCTAAGAAATATGTAAACTGTTGGACATTCGAAAGACCAGAACCACAGCCTTACATCCACAGTCCGACGGAATGGTGGAACGAATGAATAGGACTATAAACCGCCACTTGTCCAAGGTAGTCTCTGACCATCAAAGAGACTGGGACCAATACCTCCACCTGTTCCTGCTGGCTTATCGTTCGGCAGTGCACGAGTCAACCGGCCAAACCCCTGCCAGTATTATAATGGGACGAGAGCTTCGGCTTCCTTGCGACCTAAAATTTGGGATGCCTCCAGAACAAGACACTGCGGGGGAAGACTATGTCAGCAAGCTTCGGCAGAGAATGGACGACATTCATGAACGAGTCCGTCTGGACATCCGGAGTGCCAGCGATAGAATAAAGGAGGCCTATGACATCAAGGCGAATGCTGGAGGATTCGAAATCGGCGACCTAGTTTGGCTGTACAATCCTAAGCGCCGCCGTGGTTTATCACCGAAGTTGCGGAACTCGTGGGAAGGTCCGTACAAAATCATGAAAAAGATTAATGACCTCGTCTACCGAATCCATAAGCCACCTCGAGGAAAGCCTAGGGTCGTCCATTTTAATAGACTGGCTCCTTATGCTGGAAATCACGACCAAGTTCGCGCCCTCAGACCACCAGAGGATGAAATGACGTTCCAGCAATTCATGTCTTTATACTCGAACGGACAGAAGGTCGTACATGGGGTAACTCGAGAAGAGCCACGAGACCTTTTTAAGGTTCCGGTTGATTACGCCCTAGCGCACTGCGGGGCAGAGGATCTACAAATGTCCAAGGGCATCGCTGTGGTATTCAACAAGAAATTCGGTCAGCTTCAAACATTACGAGAACAGAATCCAGAAGTCGGAGGAGTGCTACAGTTGAAGAAGGGTCAGAGAAACATCTTCTACTTGGTGACCAAAAAGCATTCTCGAGACAAACCGTCCTATGAAGATGTCTGGAGGAGTCTTACTAGACTGAAGGAGACGATGCTCGACCAAAATCTCGTGGAGTTGGCGATCCCGTAATTAGCCTCTGGGCTCGACAGGCTGGACTGGAGAATTGTGAGAAGCATGTTGGAAACGATCTTCAGATCCAGCGGCATTCAGATTCTGGTGTGTGGTAACCATCTTCCACGACCGAGCATAAAGACTGTGGAGTGTTACTTCCATCGAACTTCACAGTGCAAATATGGAGAGTTCTGCAGGTATCGACACACGCCAAGGATGAAATTTCGGGGCGAAACGTCTTTAAGAAGGGGGCAATGTAATGAATCTGAAGCCGGCCCTGACCGACGCATGACGCATGACGGAATACCGCGAAAGAGCGGGAAGGATGCGGATGAGTCCCGAAATCCGCAGAGGGATCCGGAACGTTCGTTGACAATATAAAAACGTCGCTAATCGTCCCGAAGAGTAGTCTGTACCAAGAAAGCGAATCGAGCGGTTAACAAACGGTGAAGATAAATTAAGCGTTAGTTACTGAGTGGTGTAAATAAATTAGTTGTGATAGTGAAGTATTGTTAAAATAAATTTGTTCAAGACAGTCCATTTTTTAATTCGTTATAATATATATATATATATATATATATATATATATATATATATATATATATATATATATATATATATATATATATATTATATATATATATATATATATAGGTTAGGTTAGGTATATATATATATATAAATATATATATAGGTTAGGTTAGGTATATATATATATATATAAATATATATAGAGGAAGGGTAGTCGTTGCTGACTAGTTAAGAATAAAAACTATTGGATAGTGGGGTATTGCAGCAAGTAAATGAGTACTCTTTTAAGTTAGTCCAAGCTTTCGGAAAATTTTATTTCCATCATCAGGGAAACTACAATAATATAAGTTTTAAGGTAAAATCAAAAATATGAATTGTTCATGACTTACATCTTATGTGAGGATGGTTACATTGATGTTAAAGAAAAAATGTTTCCTTACCATCCTTACCTTTTATCAAGGAGATCACTCCCAAACTATCTAGGATTTTTCAAAATTTACCTAACATTAAAATAGCCAATAAAACGGTACTTACCATTAAATCAATCCATAGCAAAGTCAAGGACAAGGTCCCTCTAATAAACCAAGTGAATGTTGTGTATAGTATTCCTTGTCAATCATGTGACAGGATATATATTGGCCAAACTTCACGATCATTAGGTGCTAGAATTACTTCGCACAAAAGTGACTGTAGATTACATCCAGAAAGATGCTCTTTAGCAGACCATGTGAATAATTTGGACCACCTTATGAATTATAACGCAATGAAAGTATTAGCCACTGAATCAACCTCAGTTAAGAGGTCCTTTCTAGAAATGTCTTACATTTTTGAAATAACAATTGTATGAATAAAAAAACAGACATTAATCACTTGAGTGAGATTTATTCCTACTTATTGACTCTAGATAAAAGCTTTTACAAAAACAATATCAATTTAAACAATTCCATTGTATAATATATCTTAAATTTAATCTTTCATAATAATTTTACCAAACATAAATTTTACATTATACACTAGAGTACACTTGGTACTCCTAGTGAGAGCATATAAGTTTTATCAATTGACAGATGTCACTCTGGCATTTTAACGTTCTATTCTCAGACTCGTTCATTTGAATCCTGCACGCATGGTATGAATAACGGTCTGACGAATAACAATATTTTATAAAAAATAATCTCAAGCATTTAGAATTGTGTATCAAGTTTCATCTTCTCCAATGTATCAACATTTTTTCTTTAACATCAATGTAACCATCCTCACATAAGATGTAAGTCATGAACAATTCATATTTTTGATTTTACCTTAAAACTTATATTATTGTAGTTTCCCTGATGATGGAAATAAAATTTTCCGAAAGCTTGGACTAACTTAAAAGAGTACTCATTTACTTGCTGCAATACCCCACTATCCAATAGTTTTTATTTTTTTATAAATATATATATATATATATATATATATATATATATATATCAAAAGGAGGAAATCGTGGACATGACACTCAAGAAATATGGAGGCAAACCGCGGACACGTGTTTCTGGCTATTGGCCTCATCAGCGCGGTGCAGCCAATTGCAAAGGTGGACAACAACTGGTTACCAAAAATGGAAAAAAAACATCACATATACACGGTGTCACCAACAGGAGCCAACCGCACATTTGTGGTTTCAATTAGAAGACCCAGCATTCCCAGGCATCATCTAACATCACCACGTAGGCAGCTATAGCTACCTGCGTGACTTCCGGGTCCAGGATATAGATACAGAGATATAGATATTATTGAGTGTGTATGATATAAATCAAAAGGAGGAAATCGTGGACATGACACTCAAGAAATATGGAGGCAAACCGCGGACACGTGTTTCTGGCTATTTCTTGAGTGTCATGTCCACGATTTCCTCCTTTTGATTTATATCATACACACTCAATAATATCTATATCTCTGTATCTATATCCTGGACCCGGAAGTCACGCAGGTAGCTATAGCTGCCTACGTGGTGATGTTAGATGATGCCTGGGAATGCTGGGTCTTCTAATTGAAACCACAAATGTGCGGTTGGCTCCTGTTGGTGACACCGTGTATATGTGATGTTTTTTTTTTCCATTTTTGGTAACCAATTGTTGTCCACCTTTGCAATTGGCTGCACCGCGCTGATGAGGCCAATAGCCAGAAACACGTGTCCGCGGTTTGCCTCCATATTTCTTGAGTGTCATGTCCACGATTTCCTCCTTTTGATTTATATCATACACACTCAATAATATCTATATCTCTGTATCTATATATATATATATATATATATATATATATATATATATATATATATATATATTTATATATATATATATATATATATATATATATATATGACATCTAGAAAGGTTAATGCAGTCAAGCTGCTAGAAAATAATATATATTTTTCCATAAATGAAACCGCAAATGTGCGGTTGGCTTCTGTTGTTGACTCCGTGCGTATGTGTTGTTTACTGCTTTCGGCAAACAAGTGTTGCCCATCTTCACACTTGGCTGCACCGCGCTGATGAGGCCAATAGCCAGAAACACGTGTCCGCGGTTTGCCCCCTTTTTTGGAGTGTTGTGTCCACGAAATGTTTCATTTTTGATTTGTATCATGCACACTCGCTAAAATCTCTATTTGTATATATATATATATATATATATATATATATATATATATATATTATATATATATATATATACAAATAGAGATTTTATCGAGTGGGTATGATATAAAAATCATCAGCTGCACCGCGCTGATGAGGCCAATAGTCAGAAACACGTGTCCGCGGTTTGCCCCACTTTTGGAGTGTTGTGTCCACTTTATATATATATATATATATATATATATATATATATATATATATATATATATATATATATATATATATATATATATTTAAATGATTTTCCTTTATTTTCAGTATTTTAATATTATATTTCACAAAAAGGATTTGAAGCTTTATCTCTTCTATCAATTATCTGCGAGCGCTTTCGACAGCAAATTGCAGTTTGAGGAGTGCCAAGAAGATGACAGTACGACCTGCTGTCGGAAGCGCTCGCAGATAATTAATAGAAGATATAAGCCTTTTTGTGAAATATTAATATATATATATATATATATATATATATATATATATATATATATATATATATATATAGTCGACGTTTCGCCATCATCTCAGATAGCATTATCAAGACGAAAAACGGAAAAACAACACATCATATATATATATATATATATATATATATATATATATATATATATATATATATATATATATATATATATATTATATATATATATGACAGAATAATAACCTCACGAATTAAATCGATTTATATATATATGTATATATAGCGTGACTCACGGTCGATGGTAGGTTAGACGTTTCTGAAAACGCAAAGCATGATTTGTCTGAAAATTTCACCTCTCACATTTCCTTACCTGTTCTATCGATCTAAAATATTTTCAGCGTTGCGGCGTTGCCACTTCTATCAAAAAGTCCTAGCAATTGTATTTTTTAAATGGAACACCCCGTATATTAATACATTTTTGGAATCGCTCCAGTATTTTAATACTTTTTTGTTGATAATGTCCTATACCTATCTCTATCTGTTTTCGAGATAAAAAATAAATTGTGCTAAATATGGTCCAAAACATAGCCTTAATTGAAATTAAGTACATCAGTACTCTCAATTCATGAAAAGTTGATATTTTGATGATAGTTTGGACGAATTCGAAATATTCAAATAACACCAAGAAATCGACTCCATATCATACAGGGCGTGCTAAAATTACTATTATTTCTATTGTGCATAAAAGTAGTCGAAAGTTCATTTTTTCAAATGAACCCCCCTGTATATTACTCGATAAATTGAAAGATGGTGAAAAATGCTTCAAGATGATATACATGTCCCTACACCTAAATCGTCAAGTTTTCTTAATGAAGCCGTTTTTGTGGAAAAATAGTTATTCACGTTTTACCTACAAGTGTTGAAAAAAGTGACATTTTATTTTGTGACTGGGGATTATTGCAAAACGAGCGTCAGCAAGTGGAGCAAACTCACGAGCAAAATAAAATCACTTTTATCAAATGTATCATACACATTTTTTTGTATAACGTTACTGCTGATAATAAAAAAAATTATAGGGTCCATGGGATTTGAATACACGATCTTTGGATTACAAGGCATATGTTACAACTACATACGCCAACTCACGTTATTTAATGGTGGATTATTGGTTAGTCATGAAGGCCTTTCTACAGTTGGACTTCGTCATCGTCAGTAACTTCACAGGGATTCAATATTACCAATAGCACGAACTGCATGTGTGAACTTTTCTAAATGATTTTTTGGTAGGTGTTCTGATTGAATTGTTTCTATCAAAGAGATTTTCAATAACAGTTGTACAAAAAATAATTTTTAAAGAATTTGTTTTCTAGGTAGCCGTGGAAATATCAAGTTTATGACAATTTGGTGACTTTTATAAGTAATTGATAAATGGTTATTGACGTTGTTTCAAAAAATCGCCAAAAATGAATGCAAATATTGATTATTCAAACGAAATTCTTATGAAATTATTTATTATACACGGACAATGTGATCAAATCATTGCCAGAACTTGTAGAAAATTCAACCAAATGTATCCTGAATTAACACCAATGAACGAGAGGAAGTTTGTAAGATTACAAAATAATTTCCTTAACTATGGCTCCATGTTAAAAGCGCCTTCAACATTACCAAACCTGTTACTTCAAATGAGGACAATACTGTTAACGTTTTGGCATATTTTTATGCATATCCAGAAGCTTCCATTCGCAGTGCAGAAAAAGATTCAGGTGTACCACATGCTTCAGTACAACGAATTTTGAAAAATCACGGAATGCATCCGTATAAATTTACGTTCAAGCTCTAAAAGCAGAAGACTTCGAACGTAGAATGCATTTTTGTGAATCCCTTTTGATTCATACACAGGAAGATCGGGAATTTTTGTCAAAAATAATTTGGAGCGACGAATCAAAATTTACGAGGGATGGTATTTTCAATAGGAGGAATAAACATTTTTGGGCTGATCATAATCCTCATGTTACAAAAGAAAAATTTGACCTGAATGTTTTCTGTATTCTGGAGACACACTGAATGCAGAGAGATATCTCCAAATGTTAAGGACGACTGTCCCCGATTTTTTTCAAAATTTGCCTTTAGAGGAGTATAGAAATTCGTGGTTTCAACTGGACGGAGCGCTAGCTCTTTCCACCCAGGAAGTTTCCAGGAAACTTGACGAACTCTTCGACGATCGTTGGTTTAGGTTGGACACCAAACCAAAAAACTAACAAACATCTTCAAACCACTGAACATCAACATCACATACAAGCCGAACACGAAGATAACACTAAAAATAAACAACTATGAAAAAGAAGAAGACAAAGACCAAAACGGGATATACAGTATAGGTACAATGCTCGGACTGCAACAAATTCTATATCGGCCAAACCAAGAAAAAAACTGATCCAAAGGTACAATGAGCACAAGAAGGCATACATAAATCCAACAGTATATAAATCAAACCTTGCAACACACGCCATACGAAACAAACATAATTTCCCCCCACCAGAGAACCTAAAACTCATAAAACGAGTCAACAAGGGAAACCGCATGGACATTTGGGAAAACTTGAACATCCATAAATTTAACAGTCATAAATCACTTATCGAGGAACAAGTACAAATCAAAACACAACAAGACCTCACATTCAATATATTAAAAAAAATCATACACATTCCTAGAGAAGATCCAACACAAAGGAGAGTACCTGATGCAGAACAAATACAGGCAAATTTCCCTAAAGTACCTGAAATACCTGAGTTAAGACGCTCTGACCGTATATAACAGGCAGACAACAGGATGACCAGTTCAGTTTGAAGGGTGCCTAGAAGATGACAGTACTACCAACTGTCGAAAGCGCTCGCAGATAATTTATAGAAGATATAAAGCTTCAAATCCTTTCTGTAGAATTTAATATTGAAATATATATATATATATATATATATATATATATATATATATATATATATATATATATATATATATATCTTTGTCTATATATATATATATATATATATATATATATATATATATATATATATATAGATAAGTACCGATCCACCGGTATACAGCTGTTTCAGCCTATTGGGCATCATCAGTACCGGGCAGGCGGTCCTCGATTGAAGACAATATGTGAATAATCAATAAAAGTACCCAATAAAAATAACTGCGTAAACGCAAGCGAGATATAAGTGGAACCACCTATTGATGTGACACCCAAGTCAACTTCCCAAATTTCTGCTACCGCAGTTGTCGGTTGATTGGTCAAACCACCAACACTGACATAAAAACTTGGCAAATTGACTTGAGATTTTTTTTTCTTTTGGAAAATTTTGAATTACCCCCGTATGATACATATTTTTACTATTTTGATTTAATATGTATTTGAAGTAGCTGCAATCAAATCAGTTTGGAGTATTTTTTATCAAATTAAAGTGTATTTGTGAAATTTACTTGGATTTGTATTGTTTTAGGTGACCGTCAACTTCATGTTTGTTGTAACGATATTTGACAGGACTCTAGAATAAAGCAAATACTCTTTTTAACGAGGCAAATACTTTACTAACTAAATGTTCATATGAAAGTATAAAATTGCTTTCATTCTGACAACAATGCCTCAACTAGAACAGATATTAAAAAACAATCCAAAATCTATCGCGGATAGCCATGAACAAAAAACACACACGCCCTCAAAACAATACTGTAGTTTGATAGTGTGACTTCTTAAAACTTGCCTGTAAAACGTTTTCATATTTGTCCTTGATTAAAAATGCCTCGCCGAGTATGTGTGATGGTTATAAAACAATGCACGAAGCTGCAAATATTTTCAACAAGCGGCATCCAGACAAAAAAATTTGCTATTCAAGTGTAAGTAGAATTCTAAAGAATTGCAAATAGACCGGCTCACTAGAATATAAACATAATACGGAGCGTACGAAACCTGTATGCACAGAAGAAAACCAGCTTGACGTACTTCAAGCAGTAGCAGAAAATCCTAGAAGGTCCACCCAAGAAATTAGTGATTATACCGGCATAAAAAACCTCTGAGAAGCGTATTCTCAAGAAACATACATTCATTTTTACATTTCGTAAAAGAGACTTCGATTTGAGATATGATTTTTCCATGTGGAATCAGAGTGAAATAGAAGAACAACGAGATTTTCATCGATGTATTCTGTTTGGAGATGAATCTACTTTTACAGCAAATCAATACTAACAGAAAACAAACGTTTGGTGTGGTATATTGAATGATAAATTACTAGGTCCGTTTTTTTTCGCGAGAATTTGAATGGTGACAGCTACTTGAACTTTTTGGAAACTGAAATAGGAGAGTTTTTGGATGATATGTTATTAGAAGAACGGCAAAAGTTATTTTTCCATCATGACTGAAGTCCTGCCCATTCTACTAGAAATGTTTCTTAGTGGCTGAATAGGAAATTTCGTATAAATGGTTAGGACAAAATACCGATCATCGATGGCCTCCTCGTTCTCCAGACCTTACACCTCTAGATCATTTCTTATGGGGATACTTAAAACAAAAAGTCTACAGAGATCGCCCCTTTAATAATGGTGATGAGCTTGAAACTTCAATACGAGTTCATTGCAGAAATATTCCCACTGCTGTGTTGCGATCGACATTAAACGAATTTTATGAGCGGACAATCAGATGCATCGAAAGAGAAGGTGGACATACAAAGACGCTTCAATAATTTCTATTAGCACCTGTTAAGTTGTTAAGTTATCTACTGTATTTTTCTGTACTTTCAAGTAACTTTTTGTTAAATTCGATCTAGAAATGCAGTTTTTCAATTAAAAAAAAAGTTGAATTTGATAAACACTGAACGTCAGTGGGTCGCAGATGGCCGCATCATTTTAAGTTAAATTCAACGCACAAACAAGTGCCAAAATTAAACTTTATTGAAACTTTTCGAAAAAAAAGTTTTCCATATGGTGTGCACTTTAATGGTGACATTGTATATACAGTGTGGTCTACTAAGTGTGCAACATATGGGAAACTTTTTTATTATCGATTTCTCAGAAAATTTTATTCCTGACTAAAGTTGGTGCATGTTTCAAAACTTTACCAAGTGTACCTGAAATGGCTTTATGACAAATACCATACAGGATAGGCCGAAAAATATAAAGTTCCTTCAAGAGTAAAGTACCCTTATTTAAAAAAATATAGAAATATGTTGGAGAGAAAAGTTGCTTAGAATTGAAAGTTATGTTCAGATACGAAGTCATGGCCTGCTATTCATTTTTTTTTCTTTTGGAACATTTTGAATTACCCCCGTATGAATATTACTGGAGTTTTTTCCCAACACCAAATCGTTATTTTCAACACCTCGACACGTGTTTTGATCACTAAGTGATTAAGGAAGATTATTATTTCTCTTTGAAGATGATCATCTTCGATTTGGTGTTGGGAAAAAACTCCAGTAATATTCATTGTTACACCAAAGGTTCCAAACAGTGCATCATAATTACCCCCGTATGATACATATTTTTACTATTTTGATTTAATATGTATTTGAAGTAGCTACAATCAAATCAGTTTGGAGTATTTTTTATCAAATTGAAGTGTATTTGTAGAATTTACTTGGATTTGTATTTTTTTAGGTGACCGTCAACTTCATGTTTGTTGCAACGATATTTAACAGAACTCTAGAATAAAACGAATACTCTTTTTAACGAAGCAAATATTTTACAAGTATAATGTTCATATGAATAAACTGTCAAAATCTATCGCGGATAGCCATGAACAAAAAAGAACCAATAAGCCAAAGGACAGAAAAATACAGTAGATAACTTAACAACTTAACAGGTGCTAATAGAAATTATTGAAGCGTCTCTGTATGTCCACCTTCTCTTTCGATGCATCTAATTGTCCGCTCATAAAATTCGTTTAATGTAGATCGCAACACATTAGTGGGAATATTTCTGCAATGAACTCGTATTGAAGTTTCAAGCTCATCAACATTATTAAAGGGGCGATCTCTATAGACTTTTTGTTTTAAGTATCCCCATAAGAAATGATCTAGAGGTGTAAGGTCTGGAGAACGAGGAGGCCATCGATGATCGGTATTTTGTCCTAACCATTTATTACGAAATTTCCTATTCAGCAACTGAGAAACATTTCTAGTAGAATGGGCAGGACTTCAGTCATGTTGGAAAAATAACGTTTGCCGTTCTTCTAATACCATATCATCCAAAAACTCTCCTATTTCAGTTTCCAAAAAGTTCAAGTAGCTGTCACCATTCAAATTCTCACGAAAAAAAACGGACCTAGTAATTTATCATTTAATATACCACACCAAACGTTTATTTTCTGTTAATATTGATTTGTTGTTAAAGTAGATTCATCTCCAAACAGAATACATCGATGAAAATCTCGTTGTTCTTCTATTTCACTCTGATTCCACATGAAAAAATCATATCTCAAATCGAAGTCTCTTTTTCGAAATGTAAAAATGAATGTATGTTTCTTGAGAATACGCTTCACAGAGGTTTTTTTATGCCGGTATAATCACTAATTTCTTGGGTGGACCTTCTAGGATTTTCTACTACTGCTTGAAGTACGTCAAGCTGGTTTTCTTCTGTGCATACAGGTTTCGTACGCTCCGTATTATGTTTATATTCTAGTGAGCCGGTCTATTTGCAATTCTTTAGAATTCTACTTACACTTGAATAGCAAATTTTTTTGTCTGGATGCCGCTTGTTGAAAATATTTGCAGCTTCGTGCATTGTTTTATAACCATCACACATACTTGGCGAGGCATTTTTAATTAAGGACAAATATGAAAACGTTTTAAAGGCAAGTTTTAAGAAGTCACACTATCAAACTACAGTATTGTTTTGAGGGCGTATGTGTTTTTTTGTTCATGGCTATCCGCGATAGATTTTGGATTGTTTTTTAATATCTGTTCTAGTTGAGGCATTGTTGTCAGAATGAAAGCAATTTTATACTTTCATATGAACATTTAGTTAGTAAAGTATTTGCCTCGTTAAAAAGAGTATTTGTTTTATTCTAGAGTCCTGTCAAATATCGTTACAACAAACATGAAGTTGACGGTCACCTAAAAAAATACAAATCCAAGTTAATTTCACAAATACACTTTAATTTGATGAAAAATACTCCAAACTGATTTGATTGCAGCTACTTCAAATACATATTAAATCAAAATAGTAAAAATATGTATCATACGGGGGTAATTCAAAATTTTCCAAAAGAAAAAAATCCCAAGTCAATTTGCCAAGTTTTTATGTCAGTGTTGGTGGTTTGACCAATCAACCGACAACTGCGGTAGCAGAAATTTGGGAAGTTGACTTGGGTGTCACATCAATAGGTGGTTCCACTTATATCTCGCTTGCGTTTACGCAGTTATTTTTATTGGGTACTTTTATTGATTATTCACATATTGTCTTCAATCGAGGACCGCCTGCCCGGTACTGATGATGCCCAATAGGCTGAAACAGCTGTATACCGTGGCTCGGTACTTATCTATATATATATATATATATATATATATATATATATATATATATATATATATATATATATTATATATATATATATATAATATATATTATATATATATATATATATATATATATATATATATATATATATATATATATTTTCAATATTAAATTCTACAGAAAGGATTTGAAGCTTTATATCTTCTATAAATTATCTGCGAGCGCTTTCGACAGTTGGTAGTACTGTCATCTTCTAGGCACCCTTCAAACTGAACTGGTCATCCTGTTGTCTGCCTGTTATATACGGTCAGAGCGTCTTAACTCAGGTATTTCAGGTACTTTAGGGAAATTTGCCTGTATTTGTTCTGCATCAGGTACTCTCCTTTGTGTTGGATCTTCTCTAGGAATGTGTATGATTTTTTTTAATATATTGAATGTGAGGTCTTGTTGTGTTTTGATTTGTACTTGTTCCTCGATAAGTGATTTATGACTGTTAAATTTATGGATGTTCAAGTTTTCCCAAATGTCCATGCGGTTTCCCTTGTTGACTTGTTTTATGAGTTTTATGTTCTCTGGTGGGGGAAAATTATGTTTGTTTCGTATGGCGTGCGTTGCAAGGTTTGATTCATATACTGTTGGATTTATGTATGCCTTTTTGTGCTCATTGTACCTTTGGATCAGTTTTTTTTGGTTTGGCCGATATAGAATTTGTTGCAGTCCGAGCATTGTACCTATACTGTATATCCCGTTTTGGTCTTTGTCTTCTTCTTTTTCATAGTTGTTTATTTTTTGTGTTATCTTCGTGTTCGGCTTGTATGTGATGTTGATGTTCAGTGGTTTGAAGATGTTTGTTAGTTTTTTGGTTTGGTGTCCTACGTTCGTAAATGCTGTCCATCGTTGTGTTGTTTTGTCTGTTGGGGTGGCTTGATCCTTGTTCTGTATTTTTTGTTTGATTCTGTTTTCTAGTTTACCTATTGTCTTTTGGGTGTATCCGTTTTCGTTCGCTATTTGGTATATGATTTTCCGTACCTTGTTTCGGGCTTCATTGCTGAGTGGTATCCTTAATATTCTATATATGAATGCGTTATAGGCCACCATTTTGTGTGATGGTGGATGGTTTGAACTTGCGGGTATGGTGGAGCCTGTTTGTGTAGGTTTCTTGTATATTGTCATTTGAAATTGTGTTTTGTTGTGGTTATATCAAATGGTTATGTCCAGGTAGTTAAGTTTTGAGTTGTGTTCTTCCTCAATGCTGAAACATAGTTTTTGATTTATTTCGTCAATTTCTTTTTCATTTGTTCTATTCTTATTCCATTATTTTGTGATATGTACAGTCCATCGTCAACGTATCTGAACCATTTTCCTTTTTCATCATGTGTTTTTATTGTTGTTAAGATTTTATATTTCGGATATAATGCTTGATAGTGGGGATCCCATCGCTAGTCCATCTGTTTGTTTATAAATTTTTCCCTAGCAATATACGGCGTGACTCACGGTCGATGGTAGGTTAGACGTTTCTGGAAAACGCAATACATGATTTTTCTGAAAATTTCACCTCTCACGATCTAAAATATTTTCAGCATTGCGGCGTTGCCACTTCCATCAAAAAGTCCTAGCAACTTTATTTTTTAAATGGAACACCCCCCTATATTAATACATTTTTGGAATCGCTCTGGTATTTTAATACTTTTTTTTAATAATGTCCTATACCTATCTCTATCTGTTTTCGAGATAAAAAATAAATTGTGCTAAATATGGTCCAAAACATAGCCTTAATTGAAATTAAGTACATCAGTACTCTCAATTCATGAAAAGTTGATATTTTGATGATAGTTTGGACGAATTCGAAATATTCAAATAACACCAAGAAATCGACTCCATATCATACAGGGCGTGCTAAAATTACTATTATTTTCATTGTGCATAAAAGTAGTCAAAAGTCCATTTTTTCAAATAAAACCCCCTGTATATTACTCGGTAAATTGAAAGATGGTGAAAAATGCTTCAAGATGATATATCATGTCCCTATACCTAAATCGTCAAGTTTTGTCAATAAAGTCGCTTCTTCTTATTATTTTTTGTTTTTTAGAATTTGGATTTAGGTGCCGAAGTTAAACTTCATTGAAACCTTTCGAAAAAAAAATTTCCCATATGGTGCGCACTTCAATGGTGACACTGTATATATATATATATATAGATATATATATATATATATATATATATATATATATATATATATATTGTGATTCTTATATAATCAGAAATGATTATCGAATAACAAAATTAGTTAGCTGCCCAAATATTTTATTAAAGGGGAACTGCTGGAAGGTAGGGGGCACTATATCGTTTACTTGAACTATACTTAAAATCTGTTGACATGTGTATTTTTGTTCTGCTGATTCAATCATAATTTAATCAGAATTGATTAAGAGTAATATTTCCAAAAATTCAAAACGATTGTGTCTAGTAACATTCACAAAAAAATACTATTTCAAAATGATGATTGTAGGCCAAATAAAAAGACATCCAGAATTAAGCAGGTCGAGTTGAAGAAAACATGAAACAAAAATAAATGTTCTCTATGTACATTTTCAATTTCCAGTAAATATCCAATTTATTAGGAATGGTCTCTAACGGTACACAACTGTTTCTATAAATTTAAGTAATTCGATACAAGTAGTACCTACTCAGAGATTATAACAGTAGACCAAACAAAATTCACATGTACAAAAATTCTTATTTCTCAAATTGAAATGTATCCTTATAACAAATTGATTATTACTCTGATTAGAAAAACGACTCACCTAAGTATTTTCTCCAATCTTAACCACTTCTTTGCAAATACAGTGAAAAAGTGACCTCATACTTTACAGTATTACTAATAGTGCTTAATTGAATTGTTTAATTAGCATTTCCATGAAAAAAAATAACAGAGTAACCAGCGAAATATGGCACGTTAACAGTTTGTTTGTATTGTAACACTTCCATAACAATACCTCGCAGTGTTGGTAGAAACTAAACAAGGTTACACGTTACAGGTTACAGGAGCTGTGTAGAGTGTACAGGTAGACTTTCATATCATATCGTTTCATTAGCGTTGCCAAACTTCCATCTGTGATGTATCTTCAGTTTACCCAACAAAGTTTATTTCTTCACATTCCAGGAAAAAATCATTAATGATTCTTATGTAAAACTTAGTATAGGTCATGTTTTAACAATACAACAAATTAACTTTCAATTAAAAATTACGTGTTTTTGTCTACCTGTTGAATATTCGAATGTTTTTAATTTTGTGTATCTACTAATATTTCACCTTTACCCTTAAATATTTCAACCTAGTGACATATTTTATCTTCTTTGACATGTGCCATATGTGCCAAATAAGGTATTCTTCAGCAGAGGATTGGGATAGGAATTATTATTGGACAATTGATAAAATATATTTGAATTTTTATTGTGAAAGAAATGACCGAAAATAACGACCAGTAATTGAAGAATCTGCCAGAAAACAGTAAGTTGAATGTATTACAAAATATACTATTATTATACTATACATATCATGAGTAGTTCTGAGACAAGCTTCCAGATTATTATAGATAGGGTGGCAATCAGGTGAAAAAATATATTTGTGTATAAAAAAATGATTAATGAAGTTCAATTTTTTATCAATAGCTCTGAAACAATATTCGTTATCGAATTTGTAAGCTTATTTTAAACATCGGTAAGAAATTCTGTAGCTGAACTTCAAGTTCAGCTACAGAAAAAGTGTTTTTGTATTATTCAATATTCAAATGTAGTTGTTTGGAAAGTAATCTTTCTTTCGTGTAATTTAATGTTTATATGGAAGTAGTTGTTTCGAGAAGTCTTTTTCTTCCAGTTTCTGAAAGTAACTTCTACGCATGATCTACGTGTTAGGAATCACACGTTAAAAGGTAAGACCTCGTTAATTCTTAGCTCGCACAAGTTTCTACTTCTGAGGGTTGTTGTTCGTAGGGGTGTGACAGCTGGTTAACAGAAAAACAGATTTTAAACAGATTTTTTTCAACAGATTTTTTCATGAATATTTCATTTTGGAATTTTTTGATTTCTTTCTTCCTTTGGAAGTTTCCACTTTTTTTGTATGCAGATGAAGTAGACATCCTAAATATTGTACTACTTAAAATTATCACTTTCAATTTGATATCTGTTTCTATACTCTCATTCATTTTATATGTATAAAGACAACGGCAATTTTCCCAGTTTGTGCATAGCTTGAAAATTTGATTTCTGTAAGAAGATTCCTGCCAATGTGTGGACGACTTATATTTTTTCTATTGTACTACAAATACTCACAGTATCACAGTCGGTTCTATCGATGAATTCCGTACCCGATACTATTGCTTACAACTGTTACTCGGAATCTTTTTTTGCTTTCCTTTATGACAGACATTTCCAAAAATCAAAAATTAATATCCATAACGTGAATCCTTATTCTTTCTGAATCATGTATTCAGTAAGTGATATTCAAATTGAAAAAGAAATATTTTATTTTCAATCCTATATAGATTTCACTTAAACTACTTCAATTCACGATTTGGCCAATCTTCGAACAGATAATAGTTATACCAGATTATTCAGAATACCAAAGAACATGAAGATATTTTTTTCTAGTATTTACGATATAGTATGGCAACAATGTATTCCATTCAATTGTTTCTACCGCAACCGAATGCGGTCAAGCAACTTTTGTACCAGTTTCACACACAGTATGTTTTGTTTACCGGTTACTATGGTTTCTTCAATGACGATTTGTATTTTCTACTTGTGGGTAAGGACAGAAAAAAAAGAAAGGGACTGAAGCACAGTGAAACTGAAGAATAACAATTGGGTGAGTTTGAAAGTGTGCCACCTAAGGAAAAATACTTATGAATATTCCAATGTGTTTTTGATAATAATATTCTCTGAATGAGTGCCTGAATCGGTGAGTAAAAATCAATAAAGGGTTTTTGTTTCAATGAGGTGAGGGTTGGTAGAAAATTAGAACAAAAGTCCAGGATTTTTTTCTTCATTGTCATGAAACATCCTCAACAAAGTTGTAAGTCTAAGTTGTAAGTCTAATATATCTTAATATTACTTACACGTACAATTTTGTAGCATCCCTGATGATGAAAACAATTTATTAAATTTCCGAAATTTTGAACAAACTTTATAAAGCACTCCTTCATTTGCTACAAAACCCCCTATTAACTGATTATATATTATTATGTTTTGAGGAAAACATCAATGCGCAGAGTTTTCTAGAATTTTTAAACACAGAATTTTGGGATGCTATTCACGAGCTGCCAATCAATGAACGATCAAATTTAATTGTCCAGTTAGATGGGTGTTCATTTCATTATGCCAGAGCTGTGAGGCAATGGCTTAACGAACATTTTCCAAACCGATGGATAGGCCGTGGTAGTCCGTTTATAGAGTGGCCACCTAGATCTCCAGACCTCACAGTTTTGGACTTTTTTCTCTGGGGACTTCTTACACAAAAGGTTCACAAAAACTGCTCAAGAGATAGAAATGAACTTTGTGTAAGAATTCAACAGGTATGTGCAGATATTAGCCCTCAAGAACTAAGGAACTTAATCAGAAACATTCGTAAGCGCTACGATACATGTATCGAAATACGTGGTGTATTAGTAGAGGCTACTAGAATATGAGTTAGAATTAATTGTTGCAATGAATCGAAACATATCAATAATTAGATATTAGTTACGTTTATTAAAATTTTTTGCTTCATTGTTAGTTGAATCGTGTGAATGTAATTCCGTTATTTTCATTAAAAATGTTTACGCCATTTGTTTTTTTTTTCATCAGGCGGCACTTTATTATTGAAATCATAAAAAAAATTATATATTGTGAACTGTTAGCTGTGTGAGTTTTCGAATTTTTGAGTTGTCATAACTTTGGTAATAATGAATATTTTTCATGAAATTTTGGTCACACCTATTCAAAGGCATTCTGAATCCAGAATATATATATATATATATATATATATATATATATATATATATATATATATATATATATATATATATATATATATATATATATATATATTCTGGATTTGCGGTTTGCCCCTATTTTTTGAGTGTTGTGTCCACGAATTATTTCATTCTTGATTTGTATCATACACATGTAAATCTCTATCTATATATATATATACATATATATATATATATATATATATATATATATATATATATATATATATATATATTATATATATATATATTGGCGCGGTGCAGCCAAGTGTAAAGATGTGTGTATATATATTGGATAGTGGGGTATTGCAGCAAGTAAATGAGTACTCTTTTAAGTTAGTCCAAGCTTTCGGAAAATTTTATTTCCATCATCAGGGAAACTACAATAATATAAGTTTAAGGTAAGATCAAAAATATTAATTGTTCATGACTTACATCTTATGTGAGGATGGTTACATTGATGTTAAAGAAAAAATGTTGATACATTGGAGAAGATGAAACTTGATATACAATTCTAAATGCTTGAGATTATTTTTTATAAAATATTGTTATTCGTCAGACCGTTATTCACATCATGCGTGCAGGATTCAAATGAACGAGTCTGAGAATAGAACGTTAAAATGCCAGAGTGACATCTGTCAATTGCTAAAACTTATATATTCTCACTAGGAGTACCAAGTGTACTCTAGTGTATAATGTAAAATTTATGTTTGAGTAAAATTATTATGAAAGATTAAATTTAAGATATATTATACAATGGAATTGTTTAAATTGATATTATTTTTGTAAAAGCTTTTATCTAGAGTCAATAAGTAGGAATAAATTTCACTCAAGTGATTAATGTCTGTATTGTATGAATAAAAAAACAGACATTAATCACTTGAGTGAAATTTATTCCTACTTATTGACTCTAGATAAAAGCTTTTACAAAAATAATATCAATTTAAACAATTCCATTGTATAATATATCTTAAATTTAATCTTTCATAATAATTTTACTCAAACATAAATTTTACATTATACACTAGAGTACACTTGGTACTCCTAGTGAGAATATATGTTTTATCAATTGACAGATGTCACTCTGGCATTTTAACGTTCTATTCTCAGACTCGTTTATTTGAATCCTGCACGCATGATGTGAATAACGGTCTGACGAATAACAATATTTATATAAAAATAATCTCAAGCATTTAGAATTGTATATCAAGTTTCATCTTCTCCAATGTATCAACATTTTTTCTTCAACATCAATGAACCATCCTCACATAAGATGTAAGTCATGAACAATTAATATTTTTGATCTTACCTATTATTGTAGTTTCCCTGATGATGGAACCTCGACCTGTGTCGTGGTGTTAAAATAACGGTTGGGTGTTGGGAAAATACTCTAGTAATATTTATAATCGAAATGTTTCATTCGTATGATAAACCTATTGATGCCATTATGTGTGGGATATAACATCGTTCAAATGTCCGCCACGACTTCTCTGGGTGGAACACATCCGGAACGTCCATTTTTTCATTATCTGGCGTATACATCGGGCTCAATTTGACCGATGGCATGGATTATTTTGGCTTTGAAGACGTCTGTGCTTTATAGCTTATTCGCATACACCTGCGACTCAAGAAAACCCCACAAGAAAAAGTATGTCTAGATCATCCAATTCAGGCCAAAAATAGTTGGTAATCATCGACCTATAGTGCTCGCCGTTGATAGTGATGGCCTGGCCTCCGTCGTTCTCAAAGAAATATGGACCGATAACGCCGCCAGCTCAGAGTCCACACCAAGCAATGACTTTATAGGGATGCATTGGACGCTTTTGGATCTCATGTGGATTGGTATCCTCTCAAATTGTTCACGTATCCATTCATCAGAAATGGGCCTCATCGCTGAACATGATTTATCTATGAAAATTTGGGTCAGTTGCTAACTGTTGGGTCAATAGAATTTTGCAGGTGCAGGCACAAGTCACGACGCGAAATTTGCCAAGTTGTGTTCTGCGAAAGGTTAGTTGTTATGAGCGACGCGAAATCGACTGTGTCAGATTATCCACACTGCACACTCTTCACCTCCACCTCTCCACAGAGAGTAAACTCAAATTCATCTACAGCTTCACTAGTTCGGACTTCCATTGTCTACTATATAAAATGATTTGAAATCCCTGAAACAACTAAAAAGAATAATTAAAAATGAACAGCTGAAAATAACAATTATATTAAGCAAAATAAACCTGAAATGAAATAATAGTGGAATAAACTACAAGTAAAAATAAAACAATTGAATAAATAAAAACAAAATAAAAATAAAGGAATAAAAAAATAAAATAAAAATAAAAAGTGTAGAGATCTCAAGTCACGTTAGTTCACGACGTTTCGATTTTTAGTATCTACAATCGTTTTCGGTGATGACTGGACTGATTCCTCCGAGAGATGACTATTTATAGGTCGTTCAAATACTTTCACTTATTCCTGCTTTCCATTTTCCGCTTCACTGGTTCCGTGGGAGATGAACGTTTTTGGCGGGAGTTGGCCATTTTTCGCTTGATGATGGGTTTCCATATGTTGCGTATTTCTACGCTGGCCTGCTGTGTACGCTGTGTACGAAACTGTTATATCCAACTGAAGGACGAATTCTTTACACAAGATAAGGACTGCCAATGGGATCGCTACTTTCACCAGTCATAGCCAACATATATATGGAGTGGTTTGAAACTCTGGCCATTGAAGAGGCCCACAAGAAACCCCGAGTGTGGTTGAGATATGTTACGACACCTTCATAATATGGAACCATGGGAATACTGAACTAGACGCCTTCCTGAAAACACATCAACAGCGTGAGACCTTCCATCACTTTCACAATGGAGAAGAAAATCCACAACGAATTGCCATTTTTAGACGTTTTGGTGAAGAGGACCTACACTAAGTGGGAAACATCTGTATACCAAAAACCCACTCACACGGGACAGTATCTGAACCACGAACCCAACCACCATCAATCGACTGAAAGAAGAATCATCATGATTCTATTAGACCGTGCTTTTGGGCTCTGTAATACGAAGGAAGGTCTCGAGAAGGAACTAGACATCATCAAAAATGATCTTCAACGGAATGGCTACTCAAAAGCGATGGTAGAAAAGACTTTGACTATAAGACAGCAGAAGCCTCGCAAGGAAGAGAAGCCGTCACAACCAGTGCTTGCAATTCCCTTCATCAGAGGAATATCAGAGAGGATAAGAAGAATTGGTTCCAAGTACAACATCAGAACCTGTTTCAGATCCGGTGATACTATCCGTAGCAGCCTCACGAAAACCAGGCACCAAACGCGAACTACGATTCCAAGAATTGCATTTACCGGATACCCTGTGAGTGTGGAAAATCCTTTATTGGTGAAACTAAGAGGCCATTGAATGTTCGCATTGCCGAGCACAAGAAGCACACACAGCGAGGGGAAACCAGCAAATCAGGAATAGCAGATCATGTTTGGACCCATCAACACAACATCGAGTGGTCCAAGCTGAGATCTTGCACAGAGAGCAATATTGGTTTAGAAGAAAAATTCAAGGAAGCCGCAGACATTTGCTCAATATAAATGTTATTTTCAGCTATTCATTTTAATTATTATTTTTTTAGTTGTTTCAGGGATTTCAAATCATTTATATAAACATGGAAATTCGAACTAGTGAAATTCATCATGAAACATTGTCAATCACCTTCAAACAAACGTTCATCTACAGCATTGCGAACACTCCTCTCGGTAGGCGATTATGGCGAACGTTAAAAGGGGCGAAGCGTGCCGTAGGTTGCCCGAACAGAACACCCATTTTGAAAAAGAAAATAATTAGTTGCACGTGTTGTTGAATGCTGCATTCGTCTATGATGATGTGTGTGTCACATAATTGTCAAAATTCGGAGTCCCTGTTGAAATACTCTATATATGGTCCATGACAGTGACAGATTCTTCACTTATATACATATCGATAGCTTCTATTGATGAACTTTAGTGAAAAATTCAATAAACACAAATAAAAAAGTACAGTTAGCGCAAGGGTTTGCATATGAACATTTACTGACAATTCTACTAATCTAGCATAGAGATTCATAATCGCCTGCATGAAATAGTTCATTTGAGTCAGTTTAATTTCAAAAACTACTTTTGCGATGCGTTCTTTATAACAGCGACAGGCGACCGTGTTGCAATATTCCAGTGCCGAAAATCGTATGATGTTTGTAATATATCAAAGTTGGTTGAAATGAATGAAATGACCAGAGATCAAGGATTGAATTATTTGCCAGTCCGTCGATTATAAATGTTTCGGGCTTGTGGCTGAAAGGTTCAAGTCCAGATTTCATCTAATCCACATTCCGCTACTTACACAAACGAATAATTTTCAACAGCAGCGATGAAAAAAAGCGTTGATTTTTCGATATCCCTTATTTTTTTGGTAGAATTTGAATTTGTGGTGTGAAATGAATCTTTCGAAAACGCTTCTTCCCTCACACAGAACAAAATTGCCGTTACTCGACGCGCGTTTGTCAACCAAGTTAGCATAATCAGGAGATGACTGAGATTACTACTTACAAGCTATGTTGATGTTTTTAATGCTCACTTTTTTCTACCTGTTATTGTGTACTAACGTGAACAATAGCCTATTGGGAATGGCTTCATCTCATTCCATATTGTATCTTACAGTTGTTTGTGTGGAAACCATCTGATTCTTGATGTGTTGGAACGCGAGTTTCAGTATTAATGAATTAAGGAATGCCACATATGGCAAATGATTAGAAATGTATTTACAGGAATGTTTCGATAATGCAAGATGTACAAAAATCGGTGGCCAACGATGTCTGCTTCTCTGCGCAATAACATTACTACTTCAACTGCCAAGTGTGAGAAAATGGTTTTGCATGTTTGAGCAACCCCGTGCGTCCATGGTGTCTGCCTGGATGATCTGAATTCGACATATTTCTGTTACTGCATCGACGGTTACACTGGAATCCAATGCCAAACTAACTGGAATGAATGTTGGTCATCACCATGCCAAAATGGCGGCATTTGGATCGATGGCATAGCCATGTTTGTTGTTTCCTGTCCAGCAGGATATGCAGGTGAGTTACCAA